>NC_086446.1:700663990-700963990 GCF_028390025.1 Pseudophryne corroboree | reverse complement strand
CACCAACATAGTTGTCAAGGCCTCAGTTATCCGCTTTGCAGCAGGATGACTGCTGTGATATTTCATCTTCCTCGCAAAGGACTGTTGGACAGTCAATTGCTTACTGGAAGTAGTACAAGTGGTCTTCCGACTTCCCCTCTGGGATGACCATCGACTCCCAGCAGCAACAACAGCAGCGCCAGCAGCAGTAGGCGTTACACGCAAGGATGCATCGGAGGAATCCCAGGCAGGAGAGGAATCGTCAGAATTGCCAGTGACCTGGCCTGCAGGACTATTGGCATTCCTGGTTTGCGTGAGCTTGGTTATAAGAGGAAGGGATTTACTGGTCAGTGGACTGCTTCCGATGTCACCCAAAGTTTTTGAACTGGTCACTGACTTATTATGAATGCGCTGCAGGTGACGTATAAGGGAGGATGTTCCGAGGTGGTTAACGTCCTTACCCCTACTTATTACAGCTTGACAAAGGCAACACACGGCTTGACACCTGTTGTCCGCTTTTCTGTTGAAATACCTCCACACTGAAGAGCTGATTTTTTTGGTATTTTCACCAGGCATGTCAACGGCCATATTCCTCCCACGGACAACAGGTGTCTCCCCGGGTGCCTGACTTAAACAAACCACCTCACCATCAGAATCCTCCTGGTCAATTTCCTCCCCAGCGCCAGCAACACCCATATCCTCCACATCCTGGTGTACTTCAACACTGACATCTTCAATCTGACTATCAGGAACTGGACTGCGGGTGCTCCTTCCAGCACTTGCAGGGGGCGTGCAAATGGTGGAAGGCGCATGCTCTTCATGTCCAGTGTTGGGAAGGTCAGGCATCGCAACCGACACAATTGGACTCTCCTTGTGGATTTGGGATTTCGAAGAACGCACAGTTCTTTGCGGTGCTTTTGCCAGCTTGAGTCTTTTCAGTTTTCTAGCGAGAGGCTGAGTGCTTCCATCCTCATGTGAAGCTGAACCACTAGCCATGAACATAGGCCAGGGCCTCAGCCGTTCCTTGCCACTCCGTGTGGTAAATGGCATATTGGCAAGTTTACGCTTCTCCTCCGACAATTTTATTTTAGGTTTTGGAGTCCTTTTTTTACTGATATTTGGTGTTTTGGTTTTGACATGCTCTGTACTATGACATTGGGCATCGGCCTTGGCAGACGACGTTGCTGGCATTTCATCGTCTCGGCCATGACTAGTGGCAGCAGCTTCAGCACGAGGTGGAAGTGGATCTTGATCTTTCCCTAATTTTGGAACCTCAACATTTTTGTTCTCCATATTTTAATAGGCACAACTAAAAGGCACCTCAGGTAAACAATGGAGATGGATGGATACTAGTATACTTATGGATGGACTGCCGAGTGCCGACACAGAGGTAGCTACAGCCGTGGACTACCATACTGTGTCTGCTGCTAATATAGACTGGATGATTGATAATGAGATGAAATCAATATATATATATGCATGTATATATAATATCACTAGTACTGCAGCCGGACAGGTAGATAATATATTTATTAAGTAATGATGACTGATGACGGACCTGCTGGACACTGTCAGCTCAGCAGCACCGCAGACTGCTACAGTAAGCTACTATACTATAGTAGCATGTACAAAGAAGAAAGAAAAAAAAAACCACGGGTAGGTGGTATACAATTATGGATGGACTGCCGAGTGCCGACACAGAGGTAGCTACAGCCGTGGACTAACGTACTGTGTCTGCTGCTAATATAGACTGGATGATTGATAATGAGATGAAATCAATATATATATGTATGTATATATAATATCACTAGTACTGCAGCCGGACAGGTAGATAATATATTTATTAGGTAATGATGACTGATGATAGACCTGCTGGACACTGTCAGCTCAGCAGCACCGCAGACTGCTACAGTAAGCTACTATACTATAGTAGCATGTACAAAGAAGAAAGAAAAAAAAAAACCACGCGTAGGTGGTATACAATTATGGATGGACTGCCGAGTGCCGACACAGAGGTAGCTACAGCCGTGGACTAACGTACTGTGTCTGCTGCTAATATAGACTGGATGATTGATAATGAGATGAAATCAATATATATATGTATGTATATATCATATCACTAGTACTGCAGCCGGACAGGTAGATAATATATTTATTAGGTAATGATGACTGATGACGGACCTGCTGGACACTGTCAGCTCAGCAGCACCGCAGACTGCTACAGTAAGCTACTATACTATAGTAGTATGTACAAAGAAGAAAGAAAAAAAAAACCACGGGTAGGTGGTATACAATTATGGATGGACTGCCGAGTGCCGACACAGAGGTAGCTACAGCCGTGGACTAACGTACTGTGTCTGCTGCTAATATAGACTGGATGATTGATAATGAGATGAAATCAATATATATATGTATGTATATATAATATCACTAGTACTGCAGCCGGACAGGTAGATAATATATTTATTAGGTAATGATGACTGATGACGGACCTGCTGGACACTGTCAGCTCAGCAGCACCGCAGACTGCTACAGTAAGCTACTATACTATAGTAGTATGTACAAAGAAGAAAGAAAAAAAAAAACCACGGGTAGGTGGTATACAATTATGGATGGACTGCCGAGTGCCGACACAGAGGTAGCTACAGCCGTGGACTAACGTACTGTGTCTGCTGCTAATATAGACTGGATGATTGATAATGAGATGAAATCAATATATATATGTATGTATATATAATATCACTAGTACTGCAGCCGGACAGGTAGATAATATATTTATTAGGTAATGATGACTGATGACGGACCTGCTGGACACTGTCAGCTCAGCAGCACCGCAGACTGCTACAGTAAGCTACTATACTATAGTAGTATGTACAAAGAAGAAAAAAAAAAAACCACGGGTAGGTGGTATACAATTATGGATGGACTGCCGAGTGCCGACACAGAGGTAGCTACAGCCGTGGACTAACGTACTGTGTCTGCTGCTAATATAGACTGGATGATTGATAATGAGATGAAATCAATATATATATGTATGTATATATAATATCACTAGTACTGCAGCCGGACAGGTAGATAATATATTTATTAGGTAATGATGACTGATGACGGACCTGCTGGACACTGTCAGCTCAGCAGCACCGCAGACTGCTACAGTAAGCTACTATACTATAGTAGTATGTACAAAGAAGAAAGAAAAAAAAAAACCACGGGTAGGTGGTATACAATTATGGATGGACTGCCGAGTGCCGACACAGAGGTAGCTACAGCCGTGGACTAACGTACTGTGTCTGCTGCTAATATAGAGTCTAGACTGGATGATAAATTATTGATAATGAGATGAAATCAATATAATATCACTAGTACTGCAGCCGGACAGGTACTATATATATTTATTATGTAATGACTGATGACGGACCTGCTGGACACTGTCAGGTCAGCACAGCACCGCAGACTGCTACAGTAAGCTACTATAGTAGTATGTATAAAGAAGAATGAAAAAAAAAAAAAACACGGGTAGGTGGTATACAATATTATATATATATATATATATATATATATATATATATATATATATTATATACAATTTTATATATATATTAAACTGGTGGTGATTGATTATTAAACTGGTGGTCACTTCAGGTCACGTTGCAACTTGCAACTAGTACTCCGAGGCCTAAGCAGACAATCACAAAATATATTATTATACTGGTGGTCAGTGTGGTCACAACAATGGCAGTGTGGCACTGACTCTGGCAGCAAAAGTGTGCACTGTACGTTATATGTACTCCTGAGTCCTGCTCTCAGACTCTAACTGCTCCCCACTGTCAGTGTCTCCCCCACAAGTCAGATAATACACTTACAGTCACACTATCTATTATCTAATCTATAAATATCACTTCAGCAAGTAGTATAGTAGTATACAGTATAGTAGTACTCCTCCTAATAATGCTCCCCAAAATACTGTGTCTCTCTCTTCTCTAAACGGAGAGGACGCCAGCCACGTCCTCTCCCTATGACTCTCAATGCACGTGTGAAAATGGCGGCGACGCGCGGCTCCTTATATAGAATCCGAGTCTCGCGATAGAATCCGAGCCTCGCGAGAATCCGACAGCGTGATGATGACGTTCGGGCGCGCTCGGGTTAGCCGAGCAAGGCGGGAAGATCCGAGCCTGCTCGGACCCGTGTAAAAAACCTGAAGTTCGGGCGGGTTCGGATTCAGAGGAACCGAACCCGCTCATCTCTAAGAATAACACGTTGCTGTAAATACACCACACAAATGCAGCCAAGTCATTACCATTACATTTGAGGAAATAACATGTTATAACATGAAAGGAGCCTGAGATGAGACTATTTTTGGATGCTATCTGACAATATTACCAAACTACTTTATGAAATCACTGACAAATGTCCAGATGTTCCTCCCAAAACTGCCCTGAAGAGATGATCCCCTTAAGCCACTAACAGACAGGATGCCTTGAAGTGGAGTGCTCGCTACTTGTGAGGTGACAGCTGCAGGACAGGGCTCAAACCTTACACCGTCTAAATCAAAGAAAGCGTTACATGTTACAATTCTTTCCAACTCCCTACATGTCAAAAAAAGGTCCAGCAGGAAACCATTCAGCCCACCTTGTGGAAACCTGATCTCCTTTGTCAAGTCCTCCTGTATAACAAACAAAAGCAGACAGGATTACACCTATACTGTACTCATCAACAGAGCCGGCCTTAGGTATAGGCAAACTAGGCAATTGCCTAGGGCATCTGGTATGCCTAGGGGCACAAGCAGCTTCTGCTGATTAAAATGATATGCGGCATGCCTATACTCTGTGTGTATTATTTCATATGCATATACAGCCACAATTGCACACAATATACAGGCATGCCGCATATCATTTTAATCAGCAGAAGCTGCTTGTGCATCCTAGCCACATAGCAATGCAAATAAGATGGATTTTCATAAAAAATAGGCACCCGACATTAACAGAGCTGCCAGTTGACTCACGCCAGGAACTATATGTGTCATTATGTGTATAAGGGCATTATTAATGTGTAACATGTGTAAGCAGAGCCGGCGCTACCCGCTCAGCAAGGTCTGCAAAGCAGGGAGGCGCCACTCTGGAGAGGCGCTCTCCCCACTCTGCTACCTTGCTGAGGGGCCGTGTTTCTGCTGGCTACCGCACTACCTGTCACACTGTGACAGGCAGCGGCGCCGCAAGTCTGATCAGCTCTTCTGTCACTCGGTCACAGTGATCTCCTCCCGTGAGTCAGGCTCCCACTCTCTCTTCTCCTTGCTCCTCCTCTCTGCCCATGTCTGCTGATACGCAGGCAGCAGCGTCGCCTCCCCAAACTCCTCTCTTCTATCCCCTGCCTCACTGAAGACTCTGCAGTCTTCAGCACTGCCCCCCTCTCTCCCCTCCCGTCAGTGCTGGATTCAGAGTGGGGACACAGGAAGTCACATGATGTACATGTGACTGTACAGTGTGCACTGTCTGGAGGAGCAAAGCAAGCTGTCATCATGAGAAGAGGAGCAGCCAGCCTGTAGCAGCCTGTAGCCCTAGCAACAAGCCACAGAAGAGCTGAGACAGGTAACTTCTGCTGCAGATAAACAGTATCCTATTCATGTGCCTGGGGGAATAGTATCCTATTTGTGTGTCTGGGAAGGGGGGGGGGGGGAGTATGTTATTCATGTGTCGGGGTGGGGGTGTTAGTATCCTATTTGTGTGTCTAGGGGGGGGGGGTGTAGTATCCTATTCATGTGTCTGGGAATGGGGGTGTAGTATCCTATTCATGTGTCTGGGGATGGGGGGGGGGGGAAGTATCCTATTCATGTGTCTGGGGATGGGGGTGTAGTATCCTATTCATGTGTCTGGGGATGGGGGGGGGAGTATCCTATTCATGTGTCTGGGGATGGGGGGGGAAGTATCCTATTCATGTGTCTGGGGATGGGGGTGTAGTATCCTATTCATGTGTCTGGGGATGGGGGGGGGGGGGGGGGAGTATCCTATTCATGTGTCTGGGGATGGGTGTGTAGTATCCTATTCATGTGTCTGGGGATGGGGGGGGGAAGTATCCTATTCATGTGTCTGGGGATGGGGGGGGGGAAGTATCCTATTCATGTGTCTGGGGATGGGGGTGTAGTATCCTATTCGTGCGTCTGGGGAAGGGGGGGGGTGTAGTATCCTATTCATGTGTCTGGGGAGGGGGGGTGTAGTATCCTATTCATGTGTCTGGGGATGGGGGGGGGAAGTATCCTATTCATGTGTCTGGGGATGGGGGTGTAGTATCCTATTCGTGCGTCTGGGGAGGGGGGGGGTGTAGTATCCTATTCATGTGTCTGGGGAGGGGGGATGTAGTATCCTATTCATGTGTCTGGGGAGGGGGGATGTAGTATCCTATTCATGCGTCTGGGGAGGGGGGGGGTGTAGTATCCTATTCATGTGTCTGGGGATGGGGGGGGAAGTATCCTATTCATGTGTCTGGGGATGGGGGTGTAGTATCCTATTCATGTGTCTGGGGAGGGGGGATGTAGTATCCTATTCATGCGTCTGGGGAGGGGGGGGGAGTATCCTATTCATGTGTCTGGGGATGGGGGTGTAGTATCCTATTCGTGCGTCTGGGGAGGGGGGGGGTGTAGTATCCTATTCATGCGTCTGGGGAGGGGGGGGGGTCTAGTATCCTATTCATGTGTCTGGGGATGGGGGGGGGAAGTATCCTATTCATGTGTCTGGGGAGGGCGGGTAGTATCCTGTTCGTGTGTGCGGGAAGGGGGGCTAGTATCATATTCGTGTGTATAATCTGACACCCGTATGTGGCTCAGGGGGCACTAGCTAGTACCATCATTGGTGTTACTATAATGGGTGCAATGTGTGCGGTGCACATGGGCCCCGAGTCCAAGGGGGCCCACACCGCACACATTGCACCCATTTAAATACTTACCTTACCGGAGTCCAGTGGCGGACGCAGCATCCACGGCAGAAATCACCACCAAAATGACTGCCGCGCATGGGCAGTAGCCAAATTGGTCTCTGGATCATGGCGGGCGCCATGTTTCCGGAAACCTGCGCATGCGCAGTAGACTCCGGCACAATGCCAGAGTTTACATCGCCGTTCAGAGGACGGGGCCCACCCGGAGGTGCACACGGGCTCCCTCCTCTGTAGAAACACCCCTGAATACCAGAGCGAGGTTTACACACAATATATGAGCCCAAGGGTATTATACACGGGTGCAGCAATATATACTGCTGGAAATTTGGTGAGTTTTGATCAGAGATGTGCGGATAAGGTAGGCAGGGGAGGCACTGTCTTACATGTCACAGACTTTTTACTTCAGAGTTTTGACTATAAAAATTCTTAGAATAATACAAAAAGATATTTCTTATATCTTATTTGTATTTTTCATGTACTTTGTATAGTCAAACCTTTGTCTTATACGTTAGTATGACAGGAAAGGCTCTTCCCTCCTGCCTCACCTCTTCACATCACTGCCTCCCCATCACCTATCTTTCCTGTCACCCATTGATTCTCACCATTTCCCTGTCACCTCTCTCTCCTGTCACCCACTGACTCTCACCCTCACCCTGTCACCCTCTGTTTTCACCCTCTGCTGTTCACACTCTACCTCTCATTGTCACCTTCCGCCTCTCACTGGCATCCATTGCCTCTCCTAGCGTCACTCTGTGCCCATCTCTCACTGCTTCTCGCTGCCGCTACCCCCTCCCTGTCACTTCTCTCTTGTTACCCACTGACTCTCCTGTCACTCACTGACTCTAATCTTATACCTGTCACCTTCTCTCTCCTGTCATCCTCTCTCTGTCACACACTGACTCTCACCCTCACCCAATCACTCTTTTTACATTTTAATAGGCCCAAATGTTTTAAGCCTTAAAAGTGATTATGTGGAGATGGATAAAGAGTGATAAAGTACCAGACAACCAGCTCTTAACTCTCATTTTTCAAACACAGCCTGTAACATCTCAATTAGGAAGCTGATTGGCTGGTTCTTTAGCCGTCTACACATTATCACCTTTTAAGGCTTAATAAATGTGGGCCAATGACTATGGTGCAGCTGTTGGAGGGCGCAAAATGTACAGTTTGCAGGAGGGCGCTGAACACCCTAGCACCGGCCCTGTGTGTAAGGGACACTATGTGTGTCATTATGTGTATAAGGGCACTAATAATGTGTGGCATATGTGTAAGGGACTTTATGTGTGTCATTGCGTGTATAAGGGCATTAACAATGTGTGGCATATGTGTAAGGGAAATTATGTGTATAAGGGCATTAATAAGGGTTGGCATAATATGTAAGGTGCATTATGTTTATAAGGACATTAATAATGTGTGTCATATGTGTAAGGGGCATTACTGTGTGGTATTATGTGTATAAATGCATTACCAATGTGTGGCATTATGTGTATAAGGTGCTCTACTGTGTGGCGTAATGTATAGAAAGGGCACTACTGTGTGGTCTAATGTGAATAAAGAGCAATATGGTGTGGTGTAATGTGAATAAGGAGCAATATGGTGTGGTGTAACGAGAATAAAGAGCAATATGGTGTGGTGTAATGTGAATAAGGAGCAATATGGTGTGGTGTAATGTGAATAAGGAGCAATATGGTGTGGTGTAATGTGAATAAGGAGCAATATGGTGTGGGGTAATGAAAATAAGGAGCAATATGGTGTGGTGTAATGTGAATAAGGAGCAATTCAGTATGGTGTTATGTGAATGAGGGGCACTACTGTGACGAGTAACGTATATAAGGTAAAGTGGTACGACTATGTGATGTAATGTGAATAAGGGACACTATCGCATGATAAATTGTGAATAAAGTTGCACTACTGTGAGGCATAATATGAATTGGGGGTAGTGTGGCCATGCCCCTTGCCAGCAAAAACACATACCTTTTTGGGTTGTGCGCCGAATGTGCACACTGTTCCTATTTAAATTACAGGGGGTAGGGAAAAAAAGGACTGCTATGGGTGGGGGGTGATGGTGCTGGGAAAGGGGTGCAGGGTCAGAGGCGGAACTAGCAGTGGTGCTAGGGGGCACCAGCCAAAATCTTGCCTAGGGCATCATATTGGTTAGGGCCGGCTCTGCTCATCAACACTATTGCTGCTGAGTGCGTGATTACTATAACTGAGTAAGCAGCAAATGTACAAAACCAATACACCAATTCCCAGCATATCCACTGTGTAACCATTATGGTTTCCAATTAATGTGATACTCTTAGGGGTCTATTCATGAAGCAGTGAAATTGTGGAGAAGTTGTACATGTCAACCAATCAGCATTGAAGTAACATTTATAATTTGCATACTATACAATTGTACGGAGCAGCTGATTGGTTGCCATGGGCAACTTCTCCACAGGCTCACTTCTCCACACTTTTCACTGCTTAATGAATAGATCCCTTAATCTGTACTCACCGGTACCCCACTCTTTACATGGACCCTGTGCTGAAACTTTTTCTCTAACCTACTATTATATTTCTAATTGGGAAAACAATACAGTAAATTCTGCCATTATATCAGCAAAGGTTAATTATAATGATAAGCGTCAATACTGGGAGTTGAAGAATGAATTGCAGAGACTCGCATATGCATTAGGAAAATGGTTAGAAATGAGTGACGGGTCTGATTCATACTCACTGTGACTTTGTATATAAACCATCGGGCACGTCATTAGCTTTGAAATACGTAGTTTATAGTAGACACTTTAGGCAACTTCATAGAGATAGATTGTTATGCTGCAGTGCAGCCGGCAAGGTCCAGTCTGATGGCGGCTCAATCCCGTCACATCTGTCCTCTTGCTGAGTACATCACATGGTGCAGCCGAGGAAACATAACCTGGAGCGCCCAGCCCCACATTCTCTCTACCTTGTTGTAATCTTATTTTAAGTCAACATAGTTTTGTCAACAATTTATGCCCTAAACAGGTATAAAAAATGTGCGGTGTATACAAGATCCTTCTCCCAAGTAAGGCCTACAGTAATTTATTGCTTAGCTCTTATTACCTAGCCGCTGTGTCATGATTTTACATTGACGGCTATATTTTACAATGCACAGTTAGTTAGTTAGTTAGTTAGTTAGTTAGTTAGTTGAGCATTAGTTATAGAAACACATTCTTACTCCTGTTCTCCTTTAAATCAGCATTTGTGGGCAACAGCTAAGTGACTTTTGTACGTGTGACTCCATTTCAATCAATATGAATCTACTTCTATTATATCTGCTGCTACATTTGTCTTTGATGCACCAAGGAAATTAAAGGGAAATATTTTGTGAACTCCGCAAATCACAGGCAAGACAATAAGTCATTCACATGGACGTGTTCACATGATTGCATCATTATGGCCCCGCCCAATACCAGAACCTATGTGAAGCAGAACCAAAATGATGCAATTCAAATCGTAACGTGTCATTGGCGCCTGTACTGGCCACTTCAGTTTAGAAGTGGGTGGCTCTGGAAGACTTGTCCACTCTTTCGGGTGGCCGGGAGTGCACCTGATATTCTGGTGATTCCAGACCAATATGGGAGAGTGGGCAGGTATGAATTGAAGCTTCCAGGACATAGGTGGAAATTCAGACTTGATCGCTAGGGTGCGTAGTTTACAGCCCTGCAATCAGATAGTCGCCGCCTACAGGGGGAGGTTATTAGCTCTGTACAGGGGTGTGTTCGCATTTGTAGAAGAGCTGCGTCTCTGCTCAGCCCAGGACTGACTCTGCCGCTGCGATGTGATCCTGGTGATCGGGGCTGAAGCTGACGTCAGACACCCTCCCTGAAAACGCCTGTTCCCTCCTGCATTTTTCCAGACACTCCTGTAAAACGGTCAGTTGCCACCCACAAACGCCTCTTTCTGTCAATCACTTTGCGATGGCCCGTGCAATCGCTTTTTTTTGCACAATCCCGTCGCAGTCGTCTTACGCGCCGGCACATTGCGGTGCATACGCAGTTCAGATCTGATCGCCCGCTGTGGGAAAAACGCACAGCAGCGATCAGGTCTGAATTACCCCCTTAATCTGCATCTATACTGGGGTGTCAAGCTGTGTTAGTAAGGGGAAGATGTTCTAACCTTCTAAAGAGCAGAGAAACTGCCCATTGCAACCAATCAAGTTCTACCTATGATTTTATAGAATGTAATAGAATGTACTATGGGCATCTTCTACACTCTTTAGAAGGTTTATACTTGACCCCTAAGTATGGTCTACACAAGGAATATACAAGTTTACTGTACTTGTTAGGGAATGAAATCTTTTTCAAGTAATGTAGAAGCTGTGCGCATTCTTATTCAAAAGTCCAATACAGAATTTGAAAACTACGGAATTTATAATAAGAATTTACTTACCGATAATTCTATTTCTCGGAGTCCGTAGTGGATGCTGGGGTTCCTGAAAGGACCATGGGGAATAGCAGCTCCGCAGGAGACAGGGCACAAAAAGTAAAGCTTTAGGATCAGGTGGTGTGCACTGGCTCCTCCCCCTATGACCCTCCTCCAAGCCTCAGTTAGGATACTGTGCCCGGACGAGCGTACATAATAAGGAAGGATTTTGAATCCCGGGTAAGACTCTTACCAGCCACACCAATCACACTGTACAACCTGTGATCTGAACCCAGTTAACAGTATGAGAACAGAGGAGCCTCTGAAAGATGGCTCACTACAACAATAACCCGATTTAGTTAACAATAACTATGTACAAGTATTGCAGATAATCCGCACTTGGGATGGGCGCCCAGCATCCACTACGGACTCCGAGAAATAGAATTATCGGTAAGTAAATTCTTATTTTCTCTATCGTCCTAGTGGATGCTGGGGTTCCTGAAAGGACCATGGGGATTATACCAAAGCTCCCAAACGGGCGGGAGAGTGCGGATGACCCTGCAGCACCGAATGAGAGAACTCCATGTCCTCCTCAGCCAGGGTATCAAATTTGTAGAATTTAGCAAACGTGTTTGCCCCTGACCAGGTAACTGCTCGGCAAAGTTGTAAAGCCGAGACCCCGCGGGCAGTCGCCCAAGATGAGCCCCCTTCCTTTTGGAATGGGCTTTTGCCGATTTTGGCTGTGGCAGGCCTGCCACAGAATGTGTAAACTGAATTGTATTACAAATCCAGCGAGCAATCGTCTGCTTAGAAGCAGGAGCACCCATCTTGTTGGGTGCATACAGGATAAACAGCGAGTCAGATTTTCTGACTCCAGCCGTCCTGGAAACATATTTTTCAGGGCCCTGACAACGTCAAGTAACTTGGAGTCCTCCAAGTCCCTAGTAGCCGCAGGTACCACAATAGGTTGGTTCATGTGAAAAACAGAAAACACCTTAAGGAGAAATTGAGGACGAGTCCTCAATTCTGCCCTGTCAGAATGAAAAATTAAGTAAGGGCTTTTATATGATAAAGCCGCCAATTCTGACACACGCCTGGCTGAAGCCATGGCTAATAGCATCGTCACCTTCCATGTGAGATATTTTAAGTCCACAGTGGTGAGTGGTTCAAACCAATGTGACTTTAGGAAACTCAAAACAACATTGAGATCCCAAGGTGCCACTGGGGCACAAAAGGAGGCTGTATATGCAGTACCCCTTTTACAAACATCTGAACGTCAGGCACTAAAGCCAGTTCTTTCTGGAAGAAATTCGACAGGGCCGAAATTTGAACCTTAATGGACCCTAATTTTAGGCCCATAGACACTCCTGTTTTCAGGAAATGTAGGAAACGACCCAGTTGGAATTCCTCTGTAGGGGCCTTCTTGGCCTCACACCACGCAACATATCTTCACCAAATGCGGTGAAATTGTTTTGCGGTTACATCCTTACTGTCTTCAACCAGGGTAGGGATGACTTCATCTGGAATGCCCTTTCAGGATCCGGCGTTCAACCGCCATGCCGTCAAACGCGGCCGCGGTAAGTCTTGGAACAGACAAGGCCCCTGCTGGAGCAGGTCCTTTCTTAAAGGTAGAGGCCACGGGTCTTCCGTGAACATCTCTTGAAGTTTCGGGTACCAAGTCCTTCTTGGCCAATCCGGAACCACGAGTATCGTTCTTACTCATCTCCCTCTTATGATTCTCAGTACTTTTGGTAAGAGAGGCATAGGAGGGAACACATACTCTGACAGGTACACCCACAGTGTTACCAGAGCGTCCACCGCTATTGCTTGAGAGTCCCCTGACCTGGCGCAATATCTGTCTAGTTTTTTGTTCAGGCGGGACGCCATCATGTCCACCTTTGGTTTTTCCCAACGGTTTACAATCATGTGGAAGACTTCCCGATGAAGTCCCCACTCTCCCGGGTGGAGGTCATGCCTGCTGAGGAAGTCTGCTTCCCAGTTTTCCACTCCCGGAATGAACACTGCTGAGAGTGTTATCACATGATTTTTCGCCCAGCGAAGAATCCTTGTAGTTTCTGCCATTTCCCTCCTGCTTCTTGTGCCGCCCTGTCTGTTGACGTGGGCGACTGCCGTGATGTTGTCCCACTGGATCAATACCGGCTGACCTTGAAGCAGAGGTCTTGCTAAACTTAGAGCATTGTAAATTGCCCTTAGCTCCAGTATATTTATGTGGAGAAAAGTCTCCAGACTTGATCACACTCCCTGGAAAAATTTTTTTTTTTTCCTTGTGTGACTGCTCCCCAGCCTCTCGGGCTGGCCTCCGTGGTCACCAGCATCCAATCCTGAATGCCGAATCTGCGGCCCTCTAGAAGATGAGCACTCTGTAACCGCCACAGGAGAGACACCCTTGTCCTTGGATATAGGGTTATCCGCTGATGCATCTGAAGATGCGACCCGGACCATTTGTCCAGCAGATCCCACTGAAAAGTTCTTGCGTGAAATCTGCCTAATGGAATTGCTTCGTAGGAAGCCACCATTTTTACCAGGACCCTTGTGCAATGATGCACTGACACTTTTCCTGGTTTTAGGAGGTTCCTGACTAGCTCGGATAACTCCCTGGCTTTCTCTTCCGGGAGAAACACCTATTTCTGGACTGCGTCCAGAATCATCCCTAGGAACAGCAGACGTGTCGTCGGGATCAGCTGCGATTCTGGAATATTTAGAATCCACCCGTGCTGTTGTAGCAGTATCCGAAATAGTGCTACTCCGACCTCCACTGTCCCCTGGACTTTGCCCTTATCAGGAGATCGTCCAAGTAAGGGATAATTAAGACGCCTTTTCTTCGAAGAAGAATCATCATTTCGGCCATTACCTTGGTAAAGACCCGGGGTGCCGTGGACAATCCAAACGGCAGCGTCTGAAACTGATAGTAACAGTTCTGTACCACGAACCTGAGGTACCCTTGGTGAGAAGGGCAAATTTGGGACATGGAGGTAAGCATCCCTGATGTCCCGGGACACCATATAGTCCCCTTCTTCCTGGTTCGCTATCACTGCTCTGAGTGACTCCATCTTGATTTGAACCTTTGTAAGTGTTCAAATTATTTTAGATTTAGAATAGGTCTCACCTAGCCTTCTGGCTTCAGTACCACAATATAGTGTGGAATAATACCCCTTTTCCTTGTTGTAGGAGGGGTATTTGATTATCACCTGCTGGGAATACCGCTTGTGAATTGTTTCCCATACTGCCTCCCTGTCGGAGGGAGACATTAGTAAAGCAGACTTCAGGAGACTGCGAGAGGGAAACGTCCAATCTGTACCCCTGGGATACTACTTGTAGGATCCAGGGGTCCTTACGGTCCCAGCGTCATGCTGAGAGCTTGGCAGAAGCGGTGGAAGGCTTCTGTTCCTGGGAATGGGCTGCCTGCTGCAGTCTTCTTCCCTTTCCTCTATCCCTGGGCAGATATGACTCTTATAGGGACAAAAGGACTGAGACTGAAAAGACGGTGTCTTTTTCTGCAGAGATGTGACTTAGGGTAAAAACGGTGGATTTTCCAGCAGTTGCCTTGGCCACCAGGTCCGATGGACCGACCCCAAATAACTCCTCTTCCTTTATACGGCAATACTTCCATGTGCCGTTTGGAATCTGCATCACCTGACCACTGTCGTGTCCATAAACATCTTCTGGCAGATATGGACATCGCACTTACTCTTGATGCCAGAGTGCAAATATCCCTCTGTGCATCTCGCATATATAGAAATGCATCCTTTAAATGCTCTATAGTCAATAAAATACTGTCCCTGTCAAGGGTATCAATATTTTTAGTCAGGGAATCCGACCAAGCCACCTCAGCTCTGCACATCCAGGCTGAGGCGATCGCTGGTCGCAGTATAACACCAGTATGTGTGTATATACTTTTTATGATATTTTCCAGCCTCCTGTCAGCTGGCTCCTTGAGGACGGCCCTATCTGTAGACGGTACCGCCACTTGTTTTGATAAGCGTGTGAGCGCCTTATCCACCCTAAGGGGTGTTTCCCAACGCGCCCTAACTTCTGGCGGGAAAGGGTATACCGCCAATAATTTTCTATCGGGGGAAACCCACGCATCATCACACACTTCATTTAATTTATCTGATTCAGGAAAAACTACAGGTAGTTTTTTTCACATCCCACATAATACCCTCTTTTGTGGTACTTGTAGTATCAGAAATATGTAACACCTCCTTCATTGCCCTTAACAAGTAATGTGTGGCCCTAAAGGGAAATACGTTTGTTTCTTCACCGTCGACACTGAAATCAGTGTCCGTGTCTGTGTCTGTCGACCGACTGAGGTAAATGAGCGTTTTACAGCCCCTGACGGTGTTTGAGACGGCTGGACAGGTACTAATTTGTTTGCCAGCCGTCTCATGTCGCCAACTGACCTTGCAGCGTGTTGACATTATCACGTAATTCCGTAAATAAGCCATCCATTCCGGCGTCGACTCCCTAGAGAGTGACATCACCATTACAGGCAATTTGCTCCGCCTCCTCACCAACATCGTCCTCATACATGTCGACACCCACGTACCGACATACAGCACACACACACAGGGAATGCTCTGATAGAGGACAGGACCCCACTAGCCCTTTGGGGAGACAGAGGGAGAGTTTGCCAGCACACACCAAAGCGCTATATTTCACAGGGATAGCCTTATAATAAGTGCTCCCTTATAGCTGCTTTTATAAAATCACAATTTCGCCAAATTTTGCCCCCCCTCTCTTGTTTTAACCCTGTTTCTGTAGTGCAGTGCAGGGGAGAGCCTGGGAGCCTTCCTGACCAGCGGAGCTGTGTGAGGAAATGGCGCTGTGTGCTGAGGAGATAGGCCCTGCCCCCTTTTCGGCGGGCTCGTCTCCCGCTCTTTGACTGATTCTGGCAGGGGTTAAATATCTCCATATAGCCCTCGGAGGCTATATGTGAGGTATTTTTTGCCAAGAAATAGGTTTTCATTGCCTCCCAGGGCGCCCCCCTCCCAGCGCCCTGCACCCTCAGTGACTGCCGTGTGAAGTGTGCTGAGAGGAAATGGCGCACAGCTGCAGTGCCGTGCGCTACCTTAAGAAGACTGAGGAGTCTTCTGCCGCCGATTCTGGACCTTCTTCTTCTTTCAGCATCTGCAAGGGGGCCGGCGGCGAGGCTCCGGTGACCATCCAGGCTGTACCTGTGATCGTCCCTCTGGAGCTAATGTCCAGTAGCCAAAGAAGCCAATCCATCCTGCACGCAGGTGAGTTCACTTCTTCTCCCCTAAGTCCCTCGTTGCAGTGATCCTGTTGCCAGCAGGACTCACTGTAAAATAAAAAACCTAAACTAAACTTTTCTAAGCAGCTCTTTAGGAGAGCCACCTAGATTGCACCCTTCTCGGCCGGGCACAAAAATCTAACTGAGGCTTGGAGGAGGGTCATAGGGGGAGGAGCCAGTGCACACCACCTGATCCTAAAGCTTTACTTTTTGTGCCCTGTCTCCTGCGGAGCCGCTATTCCCCATGGTCCTTTCAGGAACCCCAGCATCCACTAGGACGATAGAGAAAATCTGTTGAACTTCTGAGGATCCACTCTTGCAGGGGTTCTTAAACTTGTTCCTCAGGACCCCAAACAGCTCACATTTTGCAGGCCACCTAGCAGGTGCACAGGTGTACTCATTACCCAATGACACATTTTATAAGATCCACAGGTGGAGTTAATTATTTAACTTGTGATTCTGTGCGGCAACCTGGAAAACATGAACTGTTTGGAGTACAGAGTTTGAGAACCTACAGATATGGCCTTATACATCTTTGCTGCGGTCAAACCAAACAGCCTCCCTTGGCACACCAGGTCACGTGAGACTCTGCTAGTGTTGGGCGTCTTTTTTTCCAACAAGTGCATCTTAGTCTCAATGCAATGTGACTAGGATGCACCAAGAGACTGTGCTGATTAATTAATGTGACACTTGTATATTTGTGTGGTACTGAGTATCTGAATCTGTACACAAAGTGCTACAATGTCGCGACCACAGCTTTTTTCCAATACAAGCTCTGTTCTGCTCCATATACAGACTCAGTCACACACAATATACAAGTGTCATATCAAGTTAATAAGCACAGTATCCTCGTGCGTCCTAGTCCCATTGTGTTGTGACTAAGATTAATTTTTGGAGAAAAAAAAAAGATACCTGACATTAGCAGAGTTGCATGGACCTGGTGGTTCAGATGTATGAGGACGCATCTGTATACACTCTGTCATTACAATCCTGGTTTTAAAGATATCCATGATGACTCCAGATGTTAAATCAAACTGACTGATGTACTAATATAATTACCTGTACACAAGCATGGATATCCTTATAACCAGGACTGTAATGGCGGAGTGACCCATGACTAAGTGCGTATGCACAAAATACATTGGGAAGCTAGCAGCCGAAACCGGAAGGAGGAGAAGACGCCGGCACAGAGACCACACGTCCAGCCGCAAGGAGACCAGCCACCGGCAGACCACTAAGCTCCACAAAGCACCCGGGCAATGCAGAAACCGGCTACAGAATCCCGGAGCACAGGTAGACTGCAGGGATAGCTTAGCTTGAGGGTTGTTTACGGCACAATACGGACTCCCGCAATTGCCTTTTTTTAACCCACCTGAAAAGCTGCAAAAAGACTTAAAAGAGCTTAGTTTATTATTTGTTACGCTTTTTATTCTTTTTACTCTTCTTTCCAATTCTTTTCTTTCTTCTCACTTTAGAGCATTGCCATTTTACAGCGCTTTGTATATTATGCAAATAACCGTTCACACATACTGTATGATCTATAGATGCAAAGAAGGGTAAGCACTGAGGGGCTAATTCAGACCTGATCACTGCTGTGCATGTTCACACAGCAGCAATCAGGTCTGAAGTGCCCATGTGCCGGCTGTCGTAGCCCAGCGATCGCCTCTGCCTGATTGACAGGCAGAGGCGGTCGTTGGCCGGTGGCGTTTAGCCGCCGTTTAGGGGGCACGGTTGGGGCAATGCAGACGTGCCCGGACCATCAGGTTTAGCAAAAACTGCAACCATTACAATTGCATGCTGGGGGCCACCCAGCACAGGCACGGTCGCCCAGCAAGTGTGGCGCCGCCCAGCGATGCAATCACAATTCAATTGCGATCGTATCGCAAAACTCTCAAATAGAGGTTGCCCCCAGGCTCCTGCCGCCTGTAAATCATATTGCGATTGCAGCCTTCCGGGATGCAATTGAAAAACGACTGGTCGCATATGCGCACTGCTGCGTGTGCGCAGATAGCCGAAAAGCATCCATTTTAAAACTTTGCACCACGGCGTCCACCTATGAAGAGCCCCCTAAGTACGTAAGGAAACCCACAGGAACAGTGGTGGTGATAACCACTATCCCTGCAAGTTACTTCCCTGGCATTTTGGAGGCGCTCCCCTGGGGAATCTGACACTACGCATGCATACAACGTCAGTTTCTGGAATCACAGACGATGCCGCACAGAGGCTGCAGGAGGGGAATCAAAAGATCTCTCTCCTGCTACTATGCCTCCATAGGATTAACGCAGTTTACACCTTCTGAAGTAGGTGTAAACTAACAGTTCCAAACTCTGAAAAGTCTTACTCTTTAGGGTTTAGTACATAGGGGTCAGACCGTAGTCCCTATCGATAATAATGGGGACTGCAATCTGTAGTGTTAATTAGCCTTCTGCAAGAGATTTCTGTGATATCTCATGCACTATTCCTTAAGTACATACAGTAGCCACAAACCATAAAATGATACAGAAACTTTTCTACATAATTTTATGGGGGGAAAAAAGCTTGATGAATAGGCCCCAAAGTGTGATACAAGAAGTTACTTCAGCTGCACTCCTATTGTTGATAAATGATCGTATTAATAACATTTCTGTAAGATAATAAATAATTGGCCTGTACTGAAGAATTGATGTCTTCACATGGATGATACCACTGTTCTTGTGTCAAAATTCTTTCCTAGAAACTCCTGTGTAAGTTCAAACAAGTTTTACAGTTAAGCGAAAATAATTTCAAACACTGGAAGTACTACTATTACTAATTAATAATATACCTGAAATAATGGCCCTCATTCCGAGTTGATCGGTCGCAAGGCGAATTTAGCAGAGTTACACACGCTAAGCCGCCGCCTACTGGGAGTGAATCTTAGCTTCTTAAAATTGCGACCGATGTATTCGCAATATTGCGATTACTAACTACTTAGCAGTTTCAGAGTAGCTCCAGACTTACTCTGCCTGTGCGATCATTTCAGTGCTTGTCGTTCCTGGTTGACGTCACAAACACACCCAGCGTTCGCCCAGGCACTCCCACCGTTTCCCCGGCCACTCCTGCGTTTTTTCCGGAAACGGTAGCGTTTTCAGCCACACGCCCCTGAAACGCCGTGTTTCCGCCCAGTAACACCTATTTCCTGTCAATCACATTACGATCGCCGGAGCGAAGAAAAAGCCGTGAGTAAAAATACTTTCTTCATAGTAAAGTTACTTGGCGCAGTCGCAGTGCGAACATTGCGCATGCGTACTAAGCGGATTTTCACTGCGATGCGATGAAAAATACCGAGCGAACAACTCGGAATGAGGGCCAATGTTATTATTTAAATAACAGCTATTACAAGGGTGAACTCAATGTTTACTGGAATCTATGCATACATTAACATAATTTGTGTATTATAAAGTTGAATAAAAAATATACTAGTTCAATAAATACTTTTAAATGATCTGCCCTAAAGTAATAAGCAAAGTGACATTTGGAAAATACTATACATTATTTTTCTTCATTAACTGAAGAGATCATGTTTCCACCTTTATCCTATATTTGACATTCATGGTACAGACTTAGGGCCCAATTCAATAATAATTGCTTATGCGATCCTTCCTGCAGGCGTATGGAGAGGGGTATGGAGGTGGGGCAGCCGATGTTGGGGGAAAAGGGTGGGGTGTTGCCCCCTTTTTCCGGGAGTGGCGAGGCCAAGGACAGCGTTACATATGCAGTTTCCTTGGCATCGCTAGCCGCACTGCGACGGCAAGTCTGAGTAAGGTCAGGCATACATCAGCCTGCCATCGCAGATGAAAATCGAGACCATCAGATGCAATCGCATCGCAAATGCAGGAAAACGGTAGTATGCACCTCTGTTGCATTTGCATTGCTAAGGATTCCATTTGCAAAGTGCAATTGGTATCCTTACTGAAATAGGCCCTTAGTCCTGGTTGACCTACAAATAACTAGTAAATGTGTGGAGTTAGCAGCGCACACTACTTACTAGTAGAAATCTTGACATTTCTGTCAGATAACATCGGGGGTCACAACATAAATGAATCTATGGAATAGTTTGTCAGTATCCAGGAGAAGGGTGTGAAGAAATACTACTAATTGGGGTGGGAATCCATGTTGAGCAGTGACCAGTGAATATTCCTCACAGCTCAATCCATCTCCTGAGATCAATTTACAACTTCTGAAATGTGTTAAGGATTGCACATTGACCTTAACACTAGAAGACGAGGAAGGGTCCCCAGAACAAATACTCATTTTCTGAGAGCAGCAGCTGGATGCCTTAAATTGAAGGGATTATTTTCCAATGTTCACTTATGGCAAAAGAAGAATGCTTCCAAACAGTATTTGCTTTCATAGAGGAAACATTTTTGTCCTATGAAACGTTTATTCTACTGAAAACAGTAGAAAGGGCTCTTTAAGGTGTATGCAGTGGCGTAAGTTCATACCAGGCGCCCAGAGGCGAAACAGTCAGAGGTGCCCCCCTTCATAATTTCTAATATATTGTCCCCAAGTTACATGGCAATTCCTTCCCCACAGCACAGCCACCCCTGAAGTGGTGCATACCAGCCCCAGACACTTACACACAGTGCTCTGCAGCTCCACGTCCGCAGAACAGAGCCCTGAGAGGAGACCACTGGACCAACAGCAGCCCCCGGCCCATTGTTCCTGCAGTTAGGTTCACTGGCTCACAGATAACCACTACTTCCGACACCTCTGTAATGTAGATCCGGATTCAGTCACCACCTCACAACAGCGGGCAGAATTCTTCCCACTTGCCTCCTCCAGCAACGGTGCCTGTAAATGCCCTCAAGATTCAGGTCCAAATGGACCTGGAGCAGAAATATATGAAGGGCCTATTGAGTGCCGCCACAGGGGGTGTTGCCAGTGCTGCAAGGGCGTGACAAGTGATGTGGGGTGTGTGACAAGTGTTGTGGGGGATGTGGATTGTGCAACTACCTTTAAAAAGCTTGATCTCTCTCGATACGACACTGAGTTGCTTGGTCTGTTAATTTGCACAGGGGAGTGCCATCCTATTTTGTTTTGTATAAATATAAAAAAAAAATTTTTTTTTAACATTAAAAACATCAGGATAAATATATTACCAATCTCAACCATTTACACCAGCATTGCACATTGGGGATGCAATCCCTAACATGCATTTTAATTATTGACTTTGCACTTTTTTTTTTTGGGGGGGGGGCATATAACTCTACATCCAGGTAATCAATATACAGTGCAGGGCACACTATCAGCAGGAACTGCATGATTACATACATAAATAAAAATTGGACCATACATTCATT
Organism: Pseudophryne corroboree; assembly: GCF_028390025.1. Taxonomy (NCBI): domain Eukaryota; kingdom Metazoa; phylum Chordata; class Amphibia; order Anura; family Myobatrachidae; genus Pseudophryne; species Pseudophryne corroboree. The sequence goes on along the minus strand of NC_086446.1, from coordinate 700,942,108 downwards.
AATAACTTGAAAAGTGCCACTCTCCGGCTCATCCGCAATGGATCAATAACAATTATCTGTTCAAAACAATACTGTACATGATTATATGCGCATCATTCCCCATCTGATCATCTCAGCCTTACCTGCAGCATTGAGGTTTCTTGACCCCTGTGGTGAAGGGTGCATTCTTCCTGGCAGTTTAAGTGGCCCACTGCTTCCTTGGGGCTTTTATCATCTTCCTCTGAAGTGACTACTTTCCATACTGCTGTAGAATAGGAATGATTAGGGGAGGAAGGTGCCAAACTCCAGCACAAACAGGGGCTGATAATTAGTGGAACCAAGACCTGGGAGGGGTGATAGGGTCAAGGTTCTGGGTGCAGCCCTCACCTATAACCCCTGTGTGGGCACATTGAGCAGAACTGCAGGCAATTTGATTCTCCAGCCACCCCTCCCTCATAGACCAGGTCCCAGCTGTTTTTTTCCAGGAAAGGGATGGGGGAGGAGGGGCAGACACCCCAACATAACCTCAATAGGGCAGGGAAAGAAGGGCAGGGGGGGGGTCAGTAGGTAGAAGGTGTGTAGTATGGCTTACCGACGCCGGGATGCCGGCAGCATACCGACGCCGGGATCCTGGCGGGGAGGGGTGAGTGCAGCCTTTTGACCATGTCGACCTTTTTCATGTCGACCTTTTGACCCTGTCGACCTAATGTCTGTCTAATATATGGTGTCTATCTATTGACTGTCTAACTAGACACTGTCTATCAAACGAATAGGCTATCTATCTAGACAATGCTGATCTTTTAATAGTTATGTATGGGTTCTGCTTCCAGCTTTAGTGCACTGCAACCTCCCCATTTTGTACCATCCCTTCTAGACAATGACTATTTCACCCAGGGTAACCTATGTAGTAGAGATGAGCGGGTTCGGTTTCTCTGAAACCGAACCCGCACGAACTTCATGTTTTTTTCACGGGTCCGAGCAGACTCGGATCCTCCCGCCTTGCTCGGTTAACCCGAGCGCGCCCGAACGTCATCATGACGCTGTCGGATTCTCGCGAGACTCGGATTCTATATAAGGAGCCGCGCGTCGCCGCCATTTTCACACGTGCATTGAGATTGATAGGGAGAGGACGTGGCTGGCGTCCTCTCCATTAGAAATTAGATTAGAAGAGAGAGAGAGATTGTGCAGAGTCAGACAGAGTTTACCACAGTGACCAGTGCAGTTGTTGTTAGTTAACTTTTATTTATTTTAATATATATCCGTTCTCTGCTATATCCGTTCTCTGCCTGAAAAAAAACGATACACAGCAGCAGCCAGTCACACAGTGTGACTCAGTCTGTGTGCACTCAGCTCAGCCCAGTGTGCTGCACATCAATGTATAAAAGGCAAAGCTTATAATAATTGTGGGGGAGACTGGGGAGCACTGCAGGTTGTTATAGCAGGAGCCCCCAGGAGTACATAATATTATATTAATTTAAAATTAAACAGTGCACACTTTTGCTGCAGGAGTGCCACTGCCAGTGTGACTAGTGGTGACCAGTGCCTGACCACCAGTATAGTAGTATATTCATTGTTGTATGTATTGTATACTATCTCTTTATCAACCAGTCTATATTAGCAGCAGACACAGTACAGTGCGGTAGTTCACGGCTGTGGCTACCTCTGTGTCGGCAGTCGGAACTCGGCAGGCAGTCCGTCCATCCATAATTGTATTACAATATATACCACCTAACCGTGGTATTTTTTTTTCTTTCTTTATACCGTCATAGTGTCATACTAGTTGTTACGAGTATACTACTATCTCTTTATCAACCAGTGTACAGTGCGGTAGTTCACGGCTGTGGCTACCTCTGTGTCGGCAGTCGGCAGGCAGTCCGTCCATCCATAATTGTATTATTATTATAATATATACCACCTAACCGTGGTTTTTTTTCCATTCTTTATACCGTCGTCATAGTGTCATACTAGTTGTTACGAGTATACTACTATCTCTTTATCAACCAGTGTACAGTGCGGTAGTTCACGGCTGTGGCTACCTCTGTGTCGGCAGTCGGCAGGCAGTCCGTCCATCCATAATTGTATTATTATTATAATATATACCACCTAACCGTGGTTTTTTTTCCATTCTTTATACCGTCGTCATAGTGTCATACTAGTTGTTACGAGTATACTACTATCTCTTTATCAACCAGTGTACAGTGCGGTAGTTCACGGCTGTGGCTACCTCTGTGTCGGCAGTCGGCAGGCAGTCCGTCCATCCATAATTGTATTATTATTATAATATATACCACCTAACCGTGGTTTTTTTTCCATTCTTTATACCGTCGTCATAGTGTCATACTAGTTGTTACGAGTATACTACTATCTCTTTATCAACCAGTGTACAGTGCGGTAGTTCACGGCTGTGGCTACCTCTGTGTCGGCAGTCGGCAGGCAGTCCGTCCATCCATAATTGTATTATTATTATAATATATACCACCTAACCGTGGTTTTTTTTTCATTCTTTATACCGTCGTCATAGTGTCATACTAGTTGTTACGAGTATACTACTATCTCTTTATCAACCAGTGTACAGTGCGGTAGTTCACGGCTGTGGCTACCTCTGTGTCGGCAGTCGGCAGGCAGTCCGTCCATCCATAATTGTATTATTATTATAATATATACCACCTAACCGTGGTTTTTTTTCCATTCTTTATACCGTCGTCATAGTGTCATACTAGTTGTTACGAGTATACTACTATCTCTTTATCAACCAGTGTACAGTGCGGTAGTTCACGGCTGTGGCTACCTCTGTGTCGGCAGTCGGCAGGCAGTCCGTCCATCCATAATTGTATTATTATTATAATATATACCACCTAACCGTGGTTTTTTTTCCATTCTTTATACCGTCGTCATAGTGTCATACTAGTTGTTACGAGTATACTACTATCTCTTTATCAACCAGTGTACAGTGCGGTAGTTCACGGCTGTGGCTACCTCTGTGTCGGCAGTCGGCAGGCAGTCCGTCCATCCATAATTGTATTATTATTATAATATATACCACCTAACCGTGGTTTTTTTTCCATTCTTTATACCGTCGTCATAGTGTCATACTAGTTGTTACGAGTATACTACTATCTCTTTATCAACCAGTGTACAGTGCGGTAGTTCACGGCTGTGGCTACCTCTGTGTCGGCAGTCGGCAGGCAGTCCGTCCATCCATAATTGTATTATTATTATAATATATACCACCTAACCGTGGTTTTTTTATACCACCTAACCGTGGCAGTCCGTCCATAATTGTATACTAGTAAACTATCCAATCCATCCATCTCCATTGTTTACCTGAGGTGCCTTTTAGTTCTGCCTATAAAATATGGAGAACAAAAAAGTTGAGGTTCCAAAATTAGGGAAAGATCAAGATCCACTTCCACCTCGTGCTGAAGCTGCTGCCACTAGTCATGGCCGAGACGATGAAATGCCAGCAACGTCGTCTGCCAAGGCCGATGCCCAATGTCATAGTACAGAGCATGTCAAATCCAAAACACCAAATATCAGAAAAAAAAGGACTCCAAAACCTAAAATAAAATTGTCGGAGGAGAAGCGTAAACTTGCCAATATGCCATTTACCACACGGAGTGGCAAGGAACGGCTGAGGCCCTGGCCTATGTTCATGGCTAGTGGTTCAGCTTCACATGAGGATGGAAGCACTCAGCCTCTCGCTAGAAAACTGAAAAGACTCAAGCTGGCAAAAGCACCGCAAAGAACTGTGCGTTCTTTGAAATCCCAAATCCACAAGGAGAGTCCAATTGTGTCGTTTGCGATGCCTGACCTTCCCAACACTGGACGTGAAGAGCATGCGCCTTCCACTATTTGCATGCCCCCTGCAAGTGCTGGAAGGAGCACCCGCAGTCCAGTTCCTGATAGTCAGATTGAAGATGTCAGTGTTGAAGTACACCAGGATGAGGAGGATATGGGTGTTGCTGGCGCTGGGGAGGAAATTGACCAGGAGGATTCTGATGGTGAGGTGGTTTGTTTAAGTCAGGCACCCGGGGAGACACCTGTTGTCCGTGGGAGGAATATGGCCGTTGACATGCCAGGTGAAAATACCAAAAAAATCAGCTCTTCGGTGTGGAGGTATTTCACCAGAAATGCGGACAACAGGTGTCAAGCCGTGTGTTCCCTTTGTCAAGCTGTAATAAGTAGGGGTAAGGACGTTAACCACCTCGGAACATCCTCCCTTATACGTCACCTGCAGCGCATTCATAATAAGTCAGTGACAAGTTCAAAAACTTTGGGTGACAGCGGAAGCAGTCCACTGACCAGTAAATCCCTTCCTCTTGTAACCAAGCTCACGCAAACCACCCCACCAACTCCCTCAGTGTCAATTTCCTCCTTCCCCAGGAATGCCAATAGTCCTGCAGGCCATGTCACTGGCAAGTCTGACGAGTCCTTTCCTGCCTGGGATTCTTCCGATGCATCCTTGCGTGTAACGCCTACTGCTGCTGGCGCTGCTGTTGTTGCCGCTGGGAGTCGATGGTCATCCCAGAGGGGAAGTCGTAAGCCCACTTGTACTACTTCCAGTAAGCAATTGACTGTTCAACAGTCCTTTGCGAGGAAGATGAAATATCACAGCAGTCATCCTACTGCAAAGCGGATAACTGAGTCCTTGACAACTATGTTGGTGTTAGACGTGCGTCCGGTATCCGCCGTTAGTTCACAGGGAACTAGACAATTTATTGAGGCAGTGTGCCCCCGTTACCAAATACCATCTAGGTTCCACTTCTCTAGGCAGGCGATACCGAGAATGTACACGGACGTCAGAAAAAGACTCACCAGTGTCCTAAAAAATGCAGTTGTACCCAATGTCCACTTAACCACGGACATGTGGACAAGTGGAGCAGGGCAGGGTCAGGACTATATGACTGTGACAGCCCACTGGGTAGATGTATGGACTCCCGCCGCAAGAACAGCAGCGGCGGCACCAGTAGCAGCATCTCGCAAACGCCAACTCTTTCCTAGGCAGGCTACGCTTTGTATCACCGCTTTCCAGAATACGCACACAGCTGAAAACCTCTTACGGCAACTGAGGAAGATCATCGCGGAATGGCTTACCCCAATTGGACTCTCCTGTGGATTTGTGGCATCGGACAACGCCAGCAATATTGTGTGTGCATTAAATATGGGCAAATTCCAGCACGTCCCATGTTTTGCACATACCTTGAATTTGGTGGTGCAGAATTTTTTTAAAAACGACAGGGGCGTGCAAGAGATGCTGTCGGTGGCCAGAAAAATTGCGGGACACTTTCGGCGTACAGGCACCACGTACAGAAGACTGGAGCACCACCAAAAACTACTGAACCTGCCCTGCCATCATCTGAAGCAAGAAGTGGTAACGAGGTGGAATTCAACCCTCTATATGCTTCAGAGGTTGGAGGAGCAGCAAAAGGCCATTCAAGCCTATACAATTGAGCACGATATAGGAGATGGAATGCACCTGTCTCAAGTGCAGTGGAGAATGATTTCAACGTTGTGCAAGGTTCTGATGCCCTTTGAACTTGCCACACGTGAAGTCAGTTCAGACACTGCCAGCCTGAGTCAGGTCATTCCCCTCATCAGGCTTTTGCAGAAGAAGCTGGAGGCATTGAAGAAGGAGCTAACACGGAGCGATTCCGCTAGGCATGTGGGACTTGTGGATGCAGCCCTTAATTCGCTTAACAAGGATTCACGGGTGGTCAATCTGTTGAAATCAGAGCACTACATTTTGGCCACCGTGCTCGATCCTAGATTTAAAGCCTACCTTGGATCTCTCTTTCCGGCAGACACAGGTCTGCTGGGGTTGAAAGACCTGCTGGTGACAAAATTGTCAAGTCAAGCGGAACGCGACCTGTCAACATCTCCTCCTTCACATTCTCCCGCAACTGGGGGTGCGAGGAAAAGGCTCAGAATTCCGAGCCCACCCGCTGGCGGTGATGCAGGGCAGTCTGGAGCGACTGCTGATGCTGACATCTGGTCCGGACTGAAGGACCTGACAACGATTACGGACATGTCGTCTACTGTCACTGCATATGATTCTCTCAACATTGATAGAATGGTGGAGGATTATATGAGTGACCGCATCCAAGTAGGCACGTCACACAGTCCGTACTTATACTGGCAGGAAAAAGAGGCAATTTGGAGGCCCTTGCACAAACTGGCTTTATTCTACCTAAGTTGCCCTCCCACAAGTGTGTACTCCGAAAGAGTGTTTAGTGCCGCCGCTCACCTTGTCAGCAATCGGCGTACGAGGTTACATCCAGAAAATGTGGAGAAGATGATGTTCATTAAAATGAATTATAATCAATTCCTCCGCGGAGACATTGACCAGCAGCAATTGCCTCCACAAAGTACACAGGGAGCTGAGATGGTGGATTCCAGTGGGGACGAATTGATAATCTGTGAGGAGGGGGATGTACACGGTGATATATCGGAGGGTGAAGATGAGGTGGACATCTTGCCTCTGTAGAGCCAGTTTGTGCAAGGAGAGATTAATTGCTTCTTTTTTGGGGGGGGTCCAAACCAACCCGTCATATCAGTCACAGTCGTGTGGCAGACCCTGTCACTGAAATGATGGGTTGGTTAAAGTGTGCATGTCCTGTTTTGTTTATACAACATAAGGGTGGGTGGGAGGGCCCAAGGATAATTCCATCTTGCACCTCTTTTTTCTTTTCTTTTTCTTTGCATCATGTGCTGATTGGGGAGGGTTTTTTGGAAGGGACATCCTGCGTGACACTGCAGTGCCACTCCTAGATGGGCCCGGTGTTTGTGTCGGCCACTAGGGTCGCTAATCTTACTCACACAGCTACCTCATTGCGCCTCTTTTTTTCTTTGCGTCATGTGCTGTTTGGGGAGGGTTTTTTGGAAGGGACATCCTGCGTGACACTGCAGTGCCACTCCTAGATGTGCCCGGTGTTTGTGTCGGCCACTAGGGTCGCTAATCTTACTCACACAGTCAGCTACCTCATTGCGCCTCTTTTTTTCTTTGCGTCATGTGCTGTTTGGGGAGGGTTTTTTGGAAGGGCCATCCTGCGTGACACTGCAGTGCCACTCCTAGATGGGCCCGGTGTTTGTGTCGGCCACTAGGGTCGCTTATCTTACTCACACAGCTACCTCATTGCGCCTCTTTTTTTCTTTGCGTCATGTGCTGTTTGGGGAGGGTTTTTTGGAAGGGCCATCCTGCGTGACACTGCAGTGCCACTCCTAGATGGGCCCGGTGTTTGTGTCGGCCACTAGGGTCGCTAATCTTACTCACACAGCTACCTCATTGCGCCTCTTTTTTTCTTTGCGTCATGTGCTGTTTGGGGAGGGTTTTTTGGAAGGGACATCCTGCGTGACACTGCAGTGCCACTCCTAGATGGGCCCGGTGTTTGTGTCGGCCACTAGGGTCGCTTATCTTACTCACACAGCGACCTCGGTGCAAATTTTAGGACTAAAAATAATATTGTGAGGTGTGATGTGTTCAGAATAGGCTGAAAATGAGTGTAAATTATGTTTTTTGAGGTTAATAATACTTTGGGATCAAAATTACCCCCAAATTCTATGATTTAAGCTGTTTTTTAGGGTTTTTTGAAAAAAACACCCGAATCCAAAACACACCCGAATCCGACAAAAATAATTCGGTGAGGTTTTGCCAAAACGCGTTCGAACCCAAAACACGGCCGCGGAACCGAACCCAAAACCAAAACACAAAACCCGAAAAATTTCAGGCGCTCATCTCTACTATGTAGTGCGCCCAAAATGGCTGCCTTATCAATTTATTATTCAAATTGGCTGCATCAACCCTGCATTAAGGCCCAAATGTATTAAGCCTTAACAAAAGATAAAGTGGAGACGGATAAAGAGTGATAAATGACCAGCCAACCAGCTGCACTGCATGTTCTATCCTGGCAGTCTGGATCACAGGTTACAAAGAGCTCTGTATGGAGAGGTGTCTAGACTAGTGACTGCCTGTCCAGCTGTGTTGAGACTACAAGTCCCAGCACACCTTGTCAACTGGATTTGCTGGGACATGTAGTGTCATCACACCTAGAGAGGGGTTTTTAACTGTATGTATGTGTGCATATATCCCCTCGGTGTCCCTATCCACGCCCTCCTTGTAAATCCCCCTCAGTGTCCCTGCCTGCACCATCCCTATAACTGCCCCCTCAGTGACCCTGCCCATACACTCTTGTAATTCCCTCTCAGTGTACCTACCAGCACCCTCCCTGTAATTCCCTCTTAGTGTCCCTACCCGCACCCTAACCTTAATTCCCCCTCAGTCTCCCTGCCTGCACCCTCCCCATAATTCCATCTCAGTGTCCCTGCCCGCACCCTCCTCGTAATTCCTCCTCAGTTCCCTGCCTACACCCTCCCTGTAATTGCTCCTCAGTGTCCTTGACCTCAGCCTCCCTGTGGCCCTTTCCTCTCATTTTCCCTACCCAAACCCTCCCAGTAAATCACCCTTAGTGTCCCTGACCTCAGCCTCCCTGTGATTCCCCCCTCAGTGTCCCTGCCCACACGCTCCTGTAATTCAACCTCAGTGTCCCTGGCCGTACCCTTCCCGTAATTCCCCCTCAGCATCCCTGCCCCCCTGCCCACACACTTCCTGTAATTGCCCCTCAGTGTCCCTGACCTCAGCCTATCTGTAATCCCCCCCCCTCTGGGTGGGGGAGGTGGGGGGGGCGCCAGTTACTTACTTTGCCAGGGGTGTTTAGACCCCTAGATACACCCCTGTGCACCGGGTCCCCTCGCTTCGCTCGCCATGCTGTGGGCAAGGTTACTATTCTCAATCGTAGTCCACGTGGATCGTTCAGTATGAAAAAGTTTAAAAAAAGAGAAAAAATATTGTGAAAAAATCATGTTGACCCTTTGACCTCTCGACCTAGAAACCCTGTCGACCTAGTTACTGTCGACCAATAGTGGTCGACCTAGACATTGTCGACCTAAGTGTGGTCGACTTAGAGACCGGACACCATCTGGATAGTGTTACTAATAATGAATAGACTTGAATTTATCATATAAGAGAAATTAGAAAAACATGCAAAGACAAAATAAGACTATTACATTTAACTCCCCCCACCCCCCTTCTCTTTTAAAAAAAAAAATGAAATGGAAATGCTTTATTGCTGCAGACTGTAAATACCACTGTATCAATGCAAACAGATCAGAGCTGGAAGGAATCGGAGGAACCCCCCGTTTACTGTATCATCACAACCATCCCATTTTGCACCAGGATTAAGCAAGTGCAAGTGACCTGCCTAAACAGGCAGATATGCTGCTTTCTTGCTTGCGGTGAGCAGAGAACACATTCTGCATGAAGATGCTGCATACAACTCTGTACTATAGTACGCATGCGCAGTTGAAAAAAATAAGAATTTACTCACCGGTAATTCTATTTCTCGTAGTCCGTAGTGGATGCTGGGTACTCCGTAAGGACCATGGGGTATAGACGGGCTCCGCAGGAGACTGGGCACTCTTAAAAGAAAGATTAGGTACTATATCTGGTGTGCACTGGCTCCTCCCTCTATGCCCCTCCTCCAGACCTCAGTTAGGGAAACTGTGCCCGGAAGAGCTGACATTACTAGGAAAGGATTTGGAATCCAGGGTAAGACTCATACCAGCCACATCAATCACACCGTACAACTCGTGATAACTATACCCAGTCAACAGTATGAACAATAACTGAGCCTCTCTCAACAGATGGCTCATACAATAACCCTTTGGTTAAGCAATAACTATATACATGTATTGCAGAGAGTCCGCACTTGGGACGGGCTCCCAGCATCCACTACGGACTACGAGAAATAGAATTACCGGTGAGTAAATTCTTATTTTCTCTGACGTCCTAGTGGATGCTGGGTACTCCGTAAGGACCATGGGGATTATAACAAAGCTCCCAAACGGGCGGGAGAGAGCGGATGACTCTGCAGCACCGAATGAGCAAACTCAAGGTCCTCCTCAGCCAGGGTATCAAACTTGTAGAATTTTGCAAAAGTGTTTGAACCCGACCAAGTAGCAGCTCGGCAAAGTTGTAAAGCCGAGACCCCTCGGGCAGCCGCCCAAGAAGAGCCCACCTTCCTCGTGGAATGGGCTTTTACTAATTTAGGATGCGGCAGTCCAGCCGCAGAATGTGCAAGCTGAATCGTGCTACAGATCCAGCGAGCAAGAGTCTGCTTTGAAGCAGGAGCACCCAGCTTGTTGGGTGCATGCAGGATAAATAGCGAGTCAGTTTTTCTGACTCTAGCCGTCCTGGAAACATAAAGTTTCAGGGCCTGGACTACGTCCAGCAACTTGGAATCCTCCAAGTCCCTAGTAGCCGCAGGCACCACAATAGGTTGGTTCAAATTAAACGATGATACCACCTTAGGGAGAAATTGGGGACGAGTCCTCCATTCTGCCCTTTCCATATGGAAGATCAGATATGGGCTTTTACATGACAAAGCCGCCAATTCTGACACACGCCTAGTCTAAGCTAAGGCCAAAAGCATGACCACTTTCCACGTGAGATATTTTAGCTCCACGGTCTTAAGTGGCTCAAACCAGTGGGATTTTAGGAATCCAACACACGTTAAGATCCCAAGGTGCCACTGGAGGCACAAAAGGGGCTGAATATGCAGCACCCCTGTAACAACGTCCGAACTTCAGGCAGTGAAGCCAGTTCTTTTTGAGAGAAAAAGGGATAGGGCCGAAATCTTGGCCTTTATGGATCCTAATTTTAGGCCCATAGTCACTCCTGACTGTAGGAAGTGCAGGAATCGACCCCCCTGGAATTCCTCTGTAGGGCCTTCCCGGCCACACACCGAGCAACCTATTTTCGCCATATACAGTGAAAAAGTCTTGCTGTCACATCTTTCCTAGCCTTTATCAGCGTTGGAATAACTGCATCCAGAATGCCCTTTTCCGCTAGGATCCGGCGTTCAACCGCCATGCCGTCCAACGCAGCCGCGGTAAGTCTTGGATCAGACAGGGTCCCTGTTGCAACATGTCCTGACTGAGAGGCAGAGGCCATGGGTCATCTGAGAGCATTTCTTGCAGTTCCGGGTACCGAGTCCTTCTTGGCCAATCCGGAGCAAAGAATGTTGTTCACACTCCTCCATTTATTACAATTCTCAGCCCTTGGGTCTGAGAGGAAGAGGAGGGAATATATAGACCGACTGGAACACCCACGGTGTTACTAGTGCGACCACAGCTATCGCCTGAGAGTCCCTTGACCCAGCGTAAAACCTTTTTTCATCTTTTTATTGAGGTGGGACGCCATGTAGTCCACCTGAGGCAGTTTCCATCAATTTGCAAACTGCGTGAAGACTTCCGGATGAAGTCACCACTTTCCCGGGTAGAGGTCGTGTCCACTCCCGGAATGAACACTGCTGACAGTGCGCTTACTTGATTCTCCGCCCAGCGAAGAATTCTGGTGGCTTCTACCCTCGCCACCCTGCTCCTTGTGCCGCCCTGGCGGTTTACATGAGCCCCTGCAGTCTGACTGGATCAAAACCGGTTGGTCGCCAAGCAGGAACTCCGCTTGACTTAGGGCGTTGTATATGGCCCTTAGTTCCAGGATATTGATGTGAAGGCAAGTCTGTTGGCTTGACCACAAACCTTGGAATTTTCTTCCCTGTGTAACTGCCCCCCACCCTCGGAGGCTTGCATCCGTGGTCACCAGGACCCAGTCCTGAATGCCGAATCTGCGGCCCTCGAGAAGGTGAGCACTCCGCAGCCACCACAGGAGAGACACCCTGGCCCTGGGGGATAGGGTGATTAACCGATGCATCTGAAGATGTGATCCGGACCACTTGTCCAGTAAGTTCCATTGTCCTTGCATGGAACCAGCCGAAGGGGATGGCCTCGTATGATGCCATCATCCTTCCCAGGACTCGAGTGCAGTGATGCACTGACACCTGTTTTGGTTTTCAATGGATTCCTGACCAGTGTCATGAGCTCCTGAGCTCTCTCTATCGGGAGATAAACCCTCTTCTGGTCTGTGTCTAGGATCATGCCTAGGCGAGGCAGATGAGCTGTAGGAACCAACTGCGACTTCGGAATATATAGAATCCAGTCGTGTTGCCGTTTCACTTCCAGAGAAGGTGATACGCTGTCCAGCAACTGCTCTCTTGATCTCGCTTTTATGAGGAGATCATCCAAGTATGTGATAATAGTGACACCTTGCTTCCGCAGGAGCACCATCATATCCGCCATTACCTTGGTGAAATTGGTAATGACAATCCCGTACCGCAATTCTGAGGTACGCCTGATGAGGTAGATAAATGGGGACATCCCTTATGTCCCGATTCATTTCAGGCTTGCAATGACCGCTCTTAGCGATTCCATCTTGAACCTGAACCTTTTCAGGTATATGTTCAGGGATTTTAATACAATATGGGTCTAACCGAACCGTCTGGTTTCGGGATTATAACATGGTCGAATAATAACACCCTCTTGTTGAAGGAGGGGACCCTTGACCACCACCTGTTGAAGATACAATTTACGAATTGCAGTTAACACTGGCTCCCTCTCTTGGGGGGAAGCCCGCCGGGTCCTCGGTGAGGGGGCATCTTCTCACAGTCCAGCTTGTATCCCTGCGATACAATTTCTATTGCCCAGGGATCTAACAGGGAGTGAACCCACTTGTGGCTGAACTTACGAAGGCGTGTCCCCACCGGGCCTAGCTCCGCCTGTGGAGCCCCAGCGACATGCGGTGGATTTTTGTAGAGGCCGGGGAGGACTTCTGTTCCTGGGGACTAGCTGTGTTGTACAGCTTCTTTCCTCTGCCCCCGGCTCTGACAAGAAAGGACGCACCTCAGACTTTCTTGTTTCTTTATTTGAAAAGCTGCATTTAATAATGTCGTGCTTTCCTAGGCTGTGCAGGAATATAAGGCAAAATATCAGAATTACCAGCTATAGCTGTGGAGACCAGGCCCGAGAACCTTTCTCCACACAATCCTCAGCCTTCCATATGCCTCTTAAGTCGGCATCATCTGTCCAATGTATATTCTACAGGACACGTCAAGCAGAAATCGAAATAGCTTTTGTCTCTAGGACCCAGTATACTCATGTCCCTTTGGGCATGCTTTATAATTATATATCTATCACTTAAGACAGCATCTTAAAATATTTATATGCATACTAGGGTCTCAATCTCTGCTGATAAGGTACCTGTCCACGCTGCCACAGCGCTATAAACCCATGCCGACACAATCGCCGGTCTGGGTAGTATACTAGAATGTGCACACTATCTGCAGGATCCCTGAGAATAGTTAGTGCAAAAAGGACACCCAAGGGGAAGATTCTCAACACATCCTGGCCCTAGTGGGGAAAGGATACAGCCTGAGAATTCTCTTGTGGGAAGCTGCCGTCTCTTGTCTGGAGATTCCCGCTCTTTTTCCTCATGAGAGGAGGGAAATTTACCTCAGCATTCTTCCCCTTAACATGTGTACTCTCGTGTCAGGGACAGATGAGTCATCAGTGATATGCAAATCATCTTTTATTCCAATAATCATATATTGAATATCTTTTATCCCTCTTGGCTGTAACTTTGCATTATCGTAGTCGACAGTGGAGTTAAACTCCGTGTCGATACTTTGTTATTTTGGATAGTGAACATAGAGAGACTCTGAAGGACTCTGTGACATAGGGACACAGGGTAGATTTCCTTTCTGTTCCCTAACCTTTTGTGCAATAATTTTACCTCAGCACTTACACATATCCAAACAGGTGTCGGCGTTGTCGACGGAGACACCCTCCCACACACATATCCGCTCTATCACCTCCTTAGAGGAGCCTTTTACCTCAGACATGTCGACACACGCGTACCGACACACCACACACACAGGGGATGCTCTATTTGAAGACAGTTCCCCCACCAGGCCCTTTGGAGAGACAGAGAGAGAGTATGCCAGCACACACCACAGCGCTATATAATACAGGGATGTACACTATACTGAGTGATTTTTCCCCTATAGCAGCTTATATACACAGTTTTCCGCCTAAATTTATGTGCCCCCCCTCTCTTTTTTACCCTTTGTGTACCAGGATACTGCAGGGGAGAGCCTGGGGAGCTTCCTTCCAGCTGAGCTGTGAAGAGAAAATTGCGCCGGTGTGCTGAGGAAGAAGGCCCGGCCCCCTCAGCGGCGGGCTTCTGTCCTTTTATGTACTTTAATGGCGGGGGTTAATGCACATATACAGTTTATCAGACTGTATTATGTGCTTTTCGCCAAGTAAGGTAATCTAATTGCTGCCCAGGGCGCCCCCCCTCCCCAGCGCCCTGCACCCATCAGTGACCGGAGTGTGTGGTGTGCTAAGGGAGCAATGGCGCACAGCTGCAGTGCTGTGCGCTACCTTAATGAGACCGGAGTCTTCAGCCGCCGATTTTCAACTTCTCTTCGTTCTTCTGGCTCTGCAAGGGGGACGGCGGCGCTGCTCCGGGACCGGACGACCGAGGACTGGGCCTGTGTTCGATCCCTCTGGAGCTAATGGTGTCCAGTAGCCTTAGAAGCCCAAGCTAGCTGCAAGCAGGTAGGTTCGCTTCTCTCCCCTCAGTCCCACGTAGCAGTGAGTCTGTTGCCAGCAGATCTCACTGAAAATAAAAAACCTAACAAATACTTTCTTTTCTAAGAAGCTCAGGAGAGCCCCTAGGGTGCATCCAGCTCTGACCGGGCACAGATACTAACTGAGGTCTGGAGGAGGGGCATAGAGGGAGGAGCCAGTGCACACCAGATATAGTACCTAATCTTTCTTTTAAGAGTGCCCAGTCTCCTGTGGAGCCCGTCTATACCCCATGGTCCTTACGGAGTACCCAGCATCCACTAGGACGTCAGAGAAACAAAAGGAAAAAAAAGAAAAGAAAAAAAATAAATAAAAAACAACATTTTAGAATACACTTTGCACATTTCACTTGTCTAGGCAGGTTTAATACAGCTTAACCTGTGAAAGGCTCTACGTGTCAAAGATGTACTGTAAGCACAGAGCTGCTTATGGCTTTGTCTGTTTATACCGTAGATGCATGCTGGAATTAGATAAAGGCAGGGCCGGAGCTTCCACTAGGCAGCTTTAGGCAGCTGCCTAGGGGCGCCGGATCCTGAGGGGGCGCCTGCTACAGCTGCCTGAAAAAGGTAGCATGGTCCTACCTCACAGTCGCCGCAATCCCCCCGGCACTCGTATCTTACAGTAGTCGCAACTGGCAAGCTCCCGTATTGCAGCCTCCAGCTCCGCCTCCACCTGGCACAAGAAGTTTCTTTTACAGCTCCTGGAGTCCTGGCTGGGGGTGACATGTGGCGCTGCTCTTCATTGCAGGCTCTTTCGCAGACTACTCAGTCCCAACTCTGCATCGCATCCCGCAGGTAGGGTGGCTGCACAGTGCACTCTCTGCATTTGATAAGGAAAGAGGGGGAGAGCAGCAGAGCAGCAGTCTGGAGAGGGGGGGGGTGGTAGCAGGCATGCACACAGCCTGGGGAGGGTGGGGGATGAGCAGCGGCACGCACACAGATGTGGAGGAGATAGAACAGCAGACATTTAACAGAGTGGGGGGGGGGGGGGGGGGGGTGAGAGCTGCAGGCACCCACACAGACTGGGGAGATGGGGAGAAGAGAGCAGCCATGCAACAGACTGGGGGTGGGGGAGAGCAGCAGCATGTCTTTCACCTGAAGGGCGGGTAGGCGGAAGGTGCAGTAGGCAGAAGTTTTGCCTAGGATGCAGAGAAACCTTGCACCGGCCCTGGATAAAGGGTGCCGGTTGCCTTTTATACTTCCAGGGTCGGGCATTACAACCACAAATTGCAGCTATGTCAGATCCCAATCTGGAGTGCTGGAATTGGTCAGAGTGCACTTGTTTATTTATTTACAACTGAATGGGAGCATGGTCAATTGAACCATCGCATTGAAAGTGTGATTGTCATTGTATAGGTGTGTACCTAGCTTTACTTATACAGTGCGCAGATACAGCTGTTCTGGGACTGTCATGGGCATGTAGCTAGAGGTCCGTGCTATTCTGAGCATATATATGAGGAAGGGCAGCCTGTTTCTCATGGACCTCTTGGTGCAAGTGCTAAAACTAATGATGAATGGAAAAATAATGGATGCCACCAGGATCCTTGCATTAGCTCTATATAACCAACATTACCATATGGTAGTAATTCAGGCTTCCACGGCTCCATGCAAACATAGCCACTCTGCGCCAGACTCTGAATCAGCCCCATATTCCGCAGCATTTTCTAGAGGATATTTAGTCATTCACATCAGTCCCTGTCCCAGCAGAGCTTACACTCTATATGTATTATTTTTTTGACTGAAGCCAATTAACCTATCAGTATGTTTTTGGATTTTGGGAAAAATCCTGCGCAAACAGGGAGAGAACATACAAACTCAACCATGCTAAACAATGCCCCACAGTGCTGCCCCAGTGTGCATACAATATCCAAACAAAACCTGTAGCATCAGAGCCAAAATAAATATAAAGCTTTACCTCTGATAGGAAATAACACGCTGACTGCTGAGAACTGACACTTTAGAAATGCAGGATGATTCGTGTTTCAAGGCCAAAAAAAAAGGATACACAAGGTGGGAAGCTGCTCAATCAGATTGTAATGTCACTCAGGTGCTAAAAGGGGAGGGGTAATTCTGTGTAGGAAAAAAACTGTGTTCCCTAATGCACACCGAGTGAATAATATTACTATATAATAATAGTCAGATAATACGGAGATCTTAGTTGCGTATATCTGCAGATATAGGGTTAAGCCCCCAGGCCGATCGACAAGGCTTCTCCGTCACTGGGGGTCCCTAATACTAGGTATGGGCCTGGGGTGCAGGACCCCACAATGCCGGCACAGGTCAGCCACCCCAGGTCAGCACACAGGTGAAAATTAATAGGGGTTAATAAGAAGCACAGAAGTGCTATGTAAGTGTTGTGATTAAAATAATATATACAAAGTGATAGGAAAAATAATAAGTGTTAATAAAGTGTTAGGGTGTGCCGACCTGCAGCAGCCCACCCATACCGACACAGGGGCCACTGCACCCCACACCCACCCCATAAATAATTACATATATATATCTGGGTTAAATTCCCAGTGTAAGGCCTCATGGTAATGGCACCTACAGCATCTGAGAGCCAGCTTACCTGGGGATACCCCTGGCTTCCCCTACGGCACTACTAGAGTCAGCAATCCCTCCTAATGCTGACCCATTTGTGCCTCTCTATATACAATACACAAGGTGGGAAGCTGCTCAATCAGATTGTAATGTCACTCAGGTGCTAAAAGGGGAGGGGTAATTCTGTGTAGGAAAAAAACTGTGTTCCCTAATGCACACCGAGTGAATAATATTACTATATAATAATAGTCAGATAATACGGAGATCTTAGTTGCGTATATCTGCAGATATAGGGTTAAGCCCCCAGGCCGATCGACAAGGCTTCTCCGTCACTGGGGGTCCCTAATACTAGGTATGGGCCTGGGGTGCAGGACCCCACAATGCCGGCACAGGTCAGCCACCCCAGGTCAGCACACAGGTGAAAATTAATAGGGGTTAATAAGAAGCACAGAAGTGCTATGTAAGTGTTGTGATTAAAATAATATATACAAAGTGATAGGAAAAATAATAAGTGTTAATAAAGTGTTAGGGTGTGCCGACCTGCAGCAGCCCACCCATACCGACACAGGGGCCACTGCACCCCACACCCACCCCATAAATAATTACATATATATATCTGGGTTAAATTCCCAGTGTAAGGCCTCATGGTAATGGCACCTACAGCATCTGAGAGCCAGCTTACCTGGGGATACCCCTGGCTTCCCCTACGGCACTACTAGAGTCAGCAATCCCTCCTAATGCTGACCCATTTGTGCCTCTCTATATACAATACACAAGGTGGGAAGCTGCTCAATCAGATTGTAATGTCACTCAGGTGCTAAAAGGGGAGGGGTAATTCTGTGTAGGAAAAAAACTGTGTTCCCTAATGCACACCGAGTGAATAATATTACTATATAATAATAGTCAGATAATACGGAGATCTTAGTTGCGTATATCTGCAGATATAGGGTTAAGCCCCCAGGCTTAACCTGGCACTTCTGTGCTTCTTATTAACCCCTATTAATTTTCACCTGTGTGCTGACCTGGGGTGGCTGACCTGTGCCGGCATTGTGGGGTCCTGCACCCCAGGCCCATACCTAGTATTAGGGACCCCCAGTGACGGAGAAGCCTTGTCGATCGGCCTGGGGGCTTAACCCTATATCTGCAGATATACGCAACTAAGATCTCCGTATTATCTGACTATTATTATATAGTAATATTATTCACTCGGTGTGCATTAGGGAACACAGTTTTTTTCCTACACAAAAAAAAAGGAAACATGACAATTTTTATTTTAATTCTAGTGATGTTCAACAGTTCATGTCCTGTCCCACAGTTCTAGGAATAGCAGATCGGTCACCGCAGGGTTCTGCTGTGTGTCACAGTCAGATCTAATATACAAGATGCCCACTGCAGTATCTGTAGCCGATTGTTGGGCACACAGAATTTTTGCGCTGAGTTTAATTATTATTATTATTATTATTACCAGTTATTTATATAGCGCACACATATTCCGCAGCGCTTTACAGAGAATATATTCTCATTCACATCAATCCCTGCCCCCAGTGGCGACAAGAGAGGGGGGGAGAGGGTACAAATTACCCGGGCCTTGGTCTAATAGAGGGGCCTAGTGAGGGTCCAGTGGGGGCCCCGGGACACCTCCCCCTTAACTTGCAGCAGCAGCTGCAGCTTTCCTGCTCAGCCCAGCACACGCCAATTAGCCTACCAGTATATTTTTGGATTGTGGGAGGAAACCGGAGTACCCGGAGGAAACACACGCAAGTACGGGGAGAATAGTTTGGGCCATGATGGGAATCGAACCCATGACCTCAGTGCTGTGAGGCAGTAATGCTAACCATTACATCATAATTCACTTTAAATTAAGAGAAAGGGGCAAATATAGAGTACATATATAGCTAATCTACAGCAAAGCGATTAGTCCCGAAGTTCTCTAATATATAACACTAATGAATAACATTTATAAAAAAATAAAAGCACAGATAGCTAGAAACAAAGGCATTTGGTTTATGGAACACTGTCACACTACACATTGCTGTAGTGTAAGAAGGAAAACGGATTGTTGAGATAACTGGCTTCCATTAACAAGCTTGCAATTGTCAGAAAGATCAAACTTTTTTCCCCATTTACAGGTCAAGTCTTCTTCAGAAAAAAAGGGCAATCCTGCTGATCTGACTTTGAGCTGCAGTGTCTACGGAGATCCCAAATCTCAGCCTGGAAGCTCAGTCTCTCCCTGGTATCAGACTCTACCTGTCATCAGCTTCTCTGAGCAGATCTGTACACATCAGGGGCCTGACCTGGGGCCGCTGCCCGGGTGGGCAGGTATACCCTGTGCTACTGGGCCAACTTCCTTATCTTTCATATGCTAGAACTGTGCAAGAGTATCACATTTTACCACAAAAAAAAAGAAGCTTGACCTTTCCAAGGAATTTTATAAAAGGAAAGGGCTCAGTTACTTTCCAACACACACTAGGAATAAGCTGTCATTCAGCATATTAATGTGAGTGCACAACATGAAAATAAACAGAAAAGGGGAGTGAGGTGAAATGCCACAAGGATACTTATCCTATAACGATAGTAATCTATGCTGCTATTTGCAAGGGGAACCTCTTAGTGATATTCTTCCACAATAACAAGCACATTCTGCGTTACTACACCATGCAGACATAATGTAGGAGGTGTGAAACCCGACAGTTTGCAGAACCCTGATCTCTACAGCGGTTTCTACTTCTCCTGGGAGAGGAAACCGTCCTAAACTCAGTATGTTATTAGAGTCCTCTGTGTCTCCAAATGCCATGAGTGCAGCTTATTCACAGACTAAAGGTGCAACACTTCCAGGCTCTCATTACACATCCCAGTTACAATCGTAAAAATCTGAGGAACAAAATCAATAGATATCATGTAATGGTTTTTGACTGGTTATGGTAACAAAAATTCTACTTTACCGTTCTATAAGCCATACACACACACACACACACACACACACACACACACACACACACACACACACACACACACACACACACACACACACACACATATATATTAAGCGCAATGGAATATGCTGCACTATATAGGAAACTGTTAATAATTATAATATATTATACTTGATTGTAAATAGTGAATGAATGTAGAGCTACAATGCCATTCCGATCCAATCCATTCCATCATGTTCATTATGATAAAGGCTACAACCAACAAGAGAAGGGCAGGGTTGTATCATTACCACCCACTTTGATTGGCAGCAGGGCGAAACTTGGTGTAGTTTCTATAAAAGGGAACCAAGCACCCATGTTCATCCTTGGTTCTACTCCACCAGGTTACTGACCCTCTAATACAGTAATATAATGTATGATTTGAGTGCACAAGGGTAAATCGTGCCGCTATAACACTTCCTGCTACACCTCATTACCAAGGCGACGCAGGGAGGGACATCGACATGATGTATTAACATCTTTTCTGCCAAAGCGGTGGCGCGAAACCTCCTCCATTAGGCGATGGCCCCTTGAGCTCACAGCGCATCAGCTTAGTGCTTATTGTTGATCTTTACCCTAAAGCAGTGGTTCCCAAACTTTATTGAATCACGGCACCCTAAAGTATCAGAATTTTTTCACGACACCCCAAGGCCAAAGGTTTCTTATTGACAATTTTTTTAAAGAAATGTTCAATTAAGTAAAACCGTTTTTTAGGTCATCATTAGGTTCAATTGTGTGGTGAGGGACAAGAATTGCATCTGTTTGTCCTCATATTTTATGATTGGCTACGACCAGCACTAGTTTTGCCTATTATATTGACCATAAATAATTTGAATTGGTCCTGGACCATCAATCCATGGTACCCCTGCAAGTTTCCCGAGGCACCCCAGGGTGCCATGGCACACAGTTTGAGAACCACTGCCCTAAAGGTTGCACTAAGTTACTATATTTGTATGCTTATCATTGTTGGGTGTAAGTGACTACCTGTTATACTTCCAGTTGCATCCATATTTAAGCACAGATCTTGCATATTTATTTATAATTAGGGAACACTATACATGACACCTCCTTTTCACGAGTTTATGGATTTTGACTTTTCATTGTAACATATTTGTTTATGGCCATGAATTGGAATAATAAAACTAAATAACTCTACAGTGGGGATCGAAAGTTTGGGCACCCCAGGCAAAAATTCATTTTAATGTGCAAAAAGAAGCCAAGGAGAGATGGAAAAATCTCCAAAAGGCATCAAATTACAGATTAGACATTCTTATAACATGTCAAAAAAAGTTTGATTTTATTTTCATCATTTACACTATCAAAAGTACAGAAAACAAAAAATGGCGTCTGCAAAAGTTTGGGCACCCTGCAGAGTTAATACCTTGTACTGCCCCCTTTGGACAGCTGAGACCTGGCAGTGTCATGGATTTTTCTCAATCATCGTCTGGAAAGACCAGGTGATGTCAATCTCAAAGGTTTTAAAAGTCCAGACTCATCTGACCTTGCTCCAACAATTAGCACCATGGGTTCCTCTAAGCAGTTGTGTAGAACACTGAAACTGAGAATAGTTGACGCTCACAAAGCAGGAGAAGGCTATAAGAAGATAGCAAAGAGTTATCAGATGCCCATATCCTCTGTTTGGAATGTAATTAAGAAATGGCAGTCATCAGGAACAGTGGAAGTTAAAGCAAGATCTGGAAGACCAAGAAAAATATCAGACAGAACAGCTTGCAGGATTGTGAGAAAAGCAAGTCAAAATCCATGTTTGACTGCACGATCCCTCCAGGAAGATCTGGCAGACACTGGAGTTGTGGTACACTATTCCACTATAAAGAGATACTTGTACAAATATGGTCTTCAGAAGAAAACCTCTTCTACGTCCTCACCACAAAAATCAGTGTTTGAAGTTTGCAAATGAACATATAGACAAGCCTGATGCATTTTGGAATAAAGTTCTGTGGATCGATGAGGTTAAAATAGAACTTTTTGGCCGGAATGAGCAAAGGTACATTTGGAGAAGGCAGGGCACAGAATTTAATGAAAAGAACCTCTGTCCAACTGTTAAGCATGGGGGTGGATCAATCATGCTTTGGGGTTGTATTGCAGCCAGTGGCACAGGGAACATTTCACGAGTAGAAGGAAAAATGGATTCAATAAGATTCCAGCAAATTTTGGACGCTAACTTGATGCCATCTGTGAAAAAGCTGAAGTTAAAGAGAGGCTGGCTTCTACAAATGGATAATGATCCTAAACACACTTCAAAATCCACTGTGGATTACATCAAGAGGCATAAACTGAAGATTTTGCCATGGCCTTCACAATCTCCTGACCTCAACATACTTGAAAATCTATGGATAGACCTTAAAAGAGCAGTGCGCCACAGACAGCCCAGGAATCTCAAAGAACTGGAAGACTTTTGTAAGGAAGAATGGGCGAAGATACCTCAAACAAGAATTGAAAGACTCTTGGCTGGCTACAAAAAGCGTTTACAAGCTGTGATACTTGCCAAAGGGGGCAGTACAAGGTATTAACTCTGCAGGGTGCCCAAACTTTTGCAGACGCCATTTTTTGTTTTCTGTTCTTTTGAAAGTGTAAATGATGGAAATAAAATCAAACTTTTTTTGACATGTTATAAGAATGTCTAATCTGTAATTTGATGCCTTTTGGAGATTTTTCCATCTTTCCTTGGCTTCTTTTTGCACATTAAAATGATTTTTTTGCCTGGGGTGCCCAAACTTTCGATCCCCACTGTATAAACCAAAGAGTGTGAAATTACTGTGACTTTTTCTTTGTAAATGTATAACCGTTGCCGGATTTCTGTAAAACTGACACACTGTTCTAGAGTTTTAGTCCATGGGCCGGATGTAATGCTGTCCGAGTACTTACCGTTGATAACGGTATTTCTCCTATGTCCACAGGTTCCACAGGATAACAATGGGATATGATGGAGCGATAGCAGATTGGCACCAAACAATCACAACCTTTCAGTCCTCCCAGGATGCAACAGGCCCGTCCATATATCCCCGCCCACTGGCTCAGGCAAATCAGTTGGATTCCAAAGCAATTAGGTAGGAGCATCATGTAGAGCCCTATTCAGGCGAGAAGAACACACATGCACACCCTTCCGTACAAGAAGGAAGAGGTTTAGTGAGTAGAAAGATCCTCAAATCAGGTGAGCCAGGGTGGGATCTCTGTGGACATAGGAGAAATACCATTATCAACGGTAAGTTCTTACCATAACGTATATTTCTCCGGCAGGGTCCACAGGTTATCCACAGGATAACAATGGGATTTCCCAAAGCAATTTTTAGTGGTGGGGACGTTCCTGATTGGGCAGGAGAACCTTACGCCCGAATTCAGCATCATGACAGGCAAAAGTATCCAAGGCATAATGTCTAATGAATGTGTTAATGGAAGACCATGTGGCTGCCTAACATACCTGTTCTGCTGAAACACCATGTTGTATTGCCCATGAAGGACCTACCTTACGTGTAGAGTGAGCATATACATTAGCCGGAACAGGGAGATCAGCCCGAGAATATGCTTCTGAAATCGTCATTCGAAGCCATCTTGCTAGCGTCTGTTTAGTAGCAGGCCATCCTCTCTTGTGAAATCCGTATAGAATGAAAAGAGAATCTGTCTTTCTGAATGCACTGGTATGATCCACGTAGATCCTTAATGCCCGGACTACGTCCAGCGAAGCTTCTTCCGCAGAAAGTCCCGATACCTGAAAAACCGTGAATACAATTTCTTCATTAAGGTGGAATTTAGATACCACCAGAGGAAGATACACAGACCTAGTTCTGAGAACTGCTTTATCTGGATAAAAAAATCAGAAAAGGAGAGTTATATGACAGCGCTCCTAAATCTGACACTCTTCTAGCTGATGCCATAGTCAGTAGAAAGAGAACTTTAGCTGTCAACCATTTGAGATCCACTTTATTAAGTGGTTCAAACGGAGCAACTTGAAGAGCTTTGAGAACTAAACTTAAGTCCCAAGGCACTGTAGGAGAATCAAAAGGCGGTTGAATGCGCAGCATTCCCTGGAAAAAAGTACGCACATCCTGTATATTGGCAATTTTCTTTTGAAACCATTTAGTTAATGCTGATACTTGCACTCTCAAGGAAGCCACCTTCAAACCCTTATCCATTCCTGCTTGAAGGAAATCTAAGACCCTGGAAACTTGGAAAGATTTTGGGTCTATATTTCTTTCACTGCACCAATGAATATAGGCCTGCCATATTCTGTGATAAATGCGAGCTGAGGAGGGTTTCCTTGCTCTAAGCATAGTTTGAATTACCTGTTGAGAGAGTCCTCTTGACTTCAGGATAGAGGTTTCAAGAGCCACGCCGTCAATGACAGTCGATCCAGATGCCTATGATAACAAGGACCCTGCATCAGTAGATCTGAACGTTGAGGGAGTAGAATTGGCGCATCCATCGACATCCTCTGCAGATCTATGTACCAATGCCTTCTGGGCCAAGCCGGAGCTATTAGAATCACGGCACCCTTTGCTTGTTTTATTTTCCTCACCACCCTGGGTAGCAGGATGATCGGAGGAAACAGATATGCCAGATGAAAGTCCCATTTCACTGACAAGGATCGCTCCGGGATCCTTTGTTCTTGATCCGTATGCTGGCACTTTGTTGTTCAGACGGGACGCCATGAGATCTGTCTCTGGCAAACCCCACTTGTCTACCAGAGTCTGAAATACTTCCGGGTGTAGAGCCCATTCGCTTGCTTGAATGGTGTGTCGACTGAGAAAGTCCGCTTCCCAGTTTAGGACTCCCGGAACACTGCGGACAATGCTGGAAGATGGAGTTCTGCCCACTTTAGTATGTGACTTACCTCCTTCATTGCTTTTTGGCTGCGAGTTCCTCACTGATGGTTGAGGTACGCTACTGCCGTTGCATTGTCCGAGCGGATCTGGACTGGTTTTCCTTGCAGAGTGTCCTTTGCCTGAATCAGTAACATGAATATGGCCCGAAGTTTCAACAGGTTTATTGGCAGGCACCTTTCTTCTTTGGTCCATTGTCCCCGGAACCATAATTTTCCGGACACTGCTCCCCAGCCCTGAAGACTGGCATCTGTTGTCAGGACCTCCCAATCTGATATCCAAAAGGGTCTCCCCTTGTCTAGATGGGATGTCTGTAGCCACCAGGCTAATGACCTTTTTACATTTTCTGAAAGTACTATGGTCTGTTTCTTTATTGTCTGATGTACTCCATTCCATCTGGCCAGAATCAGACATTGCAGAGGTCTTGAGTGGAACTGTGCATACTCCACCATGTCGAATGTTGACACCATCAAACCCATCAGTCGCATCGCTGCGTGGATTGATATTGTTTGACTGTCTAACGACTCCCGAGTCCTTGACGGTACCTTGGCTATCTTGTCCCGAGGTAAAAATATTTTCTGCAGACTTGAATCCAGTACAGCCCCCAAGTGAGTCATCCATTGTGACGGAATCAGAGATGACTTTGCCCAATTTATGAGCCATCCATGTTCCTGTAGACAGACTATTGTCTGTTGGAGATGGCCCAGGAGCAATTCCTGGGATTGTGCCAGGATTAAAAGGTCGTTGAGGTATGGAAAAATTCTTATCCCCTGCTTGCGGAGATAAGCTGCCATAACCACCATAATTTTGGTAAATACGCTGGGGGCTGTGGCTAACCCAAAGGGTAAAGCCTGGAACTGAAAATGCTGGTGGAGGATGGCGAACCTGAGATAACACTGATGAGACAGTGCTATAGGAACATGTAGGTAAGCATCCTGTAAAGCCAGGGATACCCTATAATCCCCTGATTCCATGGCCAAAACTATGGAGCACAACGTCTTCATGGGAACTGCGGTACCCAAATGTATTTGTTTAGTATTTTGAGATTGAGAATGGGCCGAAACAACCCATTTGGCTTGTGAACCAAAAACAGGTTGGAGTAAAAATCCTGTCCCCATTGCGCAGGGGGAACTGGAATAATTACTCCTGATTGAAGCAATTTCTGAACTGCTTCTTGCAGGGCTCTGGCCTTCGCCTCTACCCGAGATGGGCTGGTGCAGAAGAACCTTCAAGGAGGCTGCTTCTTGAAAGGGAAAACATAACCCAGAGATACCGCTTCTTGCGCCCAGGCATCTGTTGTAGACTGCTGCCATATCTGTGCAAAATGAAGAAGTCCCCCAGGCGGAGGCCCGCACCATCAGGCTGATGGCTTATCTTCTAGTTTGGATGCTGGCCCTCTGGTGGCCCAATGCTTCTTTGCCTTACCAAACTTATTTTATTGGGGCTGCTTACATTCACTTTTTCCTTTTGCTTTTCCTTGCGACCGAAATGGCCGAAAAACCGGACCCTTAGGCCTGAGGTTATATGTGGCAGGAAACCTGACTTTCTTGGATTCTGCTTCTGATTCCAGAATATCTGTCAATTCCTTACCAAACAGAATATTCCCAGCAAAAGGCAAAGATTACAGAACCTTTTTTGATTTTGAATCAGCTTTCCATATATGTAACCAAACTGCTCTACGAGCAGCTACTGTTAAGGCTGATGCTTTAGAAGCAATAGTACCCATATCTATTGCCGCTTCTTCCAAGAATACTACAGCCTGTTTCATGTGAGCTATATGGGATTCTTGCTCCCTGGAAGATGTTGAAAGCCCGTTTTCCAGTACCTCAGCCCATTCAGATACTGCTTTTGCCATCCAAGCTGAAGCCAAAGCTGGCCTTATGACTGCCCCCGACAGAGAAAACATGGTTTTCAAAAATCCATCCACTCTTCTGTCTGTGACATCATCTAATGACGTTGACGGCAAAGGAAATATAGATTTTCGCACTAATCGAATGACATGCGTATCTACTTTTGGAGGCACTTCCCTTTTTAAACAGTCCCCAGTTGGAAAGGATAATTGGAATCCCATTTTCTGGGAATTCTGTATTTTTTATTGGGTGTAGCCCAAGCTTCTTCCATGATTTCCGTCAGCTGATCTGATCCTGGAAACTCTATCCTAACTGTTTTGGGACGTTTAAACACAGGTGCCTTAGTTTTTAACACTGGTTCTGATGAATCCTCCAAGGACAGAATAGCCTTCATTGCTCTAATTAATTTAGCTACATCCACTGAGTTGATACCTTCTACCTGTTCTTCGTATACTGAAGCAGAGTAGATAGAGCTATCATCATCTGATGTATCATCCTGTGTAGCCTGTGAATTTGATGATTTATTTACACTCGGTTTATCAGATTGTTTCATTGGAGAAGCTGTTGGGGATATACCGTAGGAAGGGAGCTGCATGTATGGGTTAATAGTGTACCCTACTCCTGGTATTGAAGCTGTAGGAAATACCCGTTCAGCTATACTGGACAAGGTCTGTGCAAACACTGCCCAAGGTGGATCTACCTGATGCCGAACAGGGATCTGCCTTGTAATCTGCTGAAAAGCAAAACAATTTGCACATAAACCATCCTGTATCAGATCCTGAGAGGATAATACCGTTTTCCAGGACAAACATGATGATATGTGTTGATGTTACTGTCAGTGTAACCTCGTCACTTTTGCCGCTCTTAGACATGATAAATAATCAGCACTTCCACAGTGTACTACACAATTTGTGACTATAATCACTTTACCATTTAAAGTGATATCAATCTGACCCTACCCATGCACCAGCATTGAGGCTCAGAAGAAACCACTGACAAACATATATATAGTCAGCAATCACACTAGCAGTCAGTCACATGTTATATATTAGTCATATGAGCATATTATCAACTACAAACACATTTTAAGTAGGAGTACATATTACTGCATTTTGTTCTAAACAAATCTTTAATGTATTCAGACGCAGTGCAAAGCAAACCACAGTAATGTACACAGACTCATATGCAATGGGCACTAAACTTAACTATTCATACTAACCAAGGTAGATAGAAATTTAGTGCTGTATAACCCGTACTCAGTAGAGTGGGATACAGGGAGACTCCCCTCACTTCCAAGATCAATCAATACGTTAGCGAACGCTGAGTGGATCCAGACGCTACTAGTGTACACTGATGCTCCGGGAACTTTAGGTGAACACAGACGCACTGTGTACACAGACACTCCGGTCACACAGATGCCTGTACTGCGACCGGGTCTCCTCGCGGTAGCTTTTTAGTGAACACAGACGCAGCGGCCTATGCTGTGACCGAGACCCCTTGTGGTAGCGTCTGAGACGGAAGTGAGGCAACAGTTCATGGCGGGAGACCGACGGAAACTGGTCATGAACTGGGGGGGGTGCGACCAGGAGAGCGTCTGACTCCCCACCGCTGACATCAACCCTAGGGATTGCAGCCTCATACTATTCCTGGTGCCTTATGATCCCTAAGGCTTAGTAGTCTCCTCCCAAACCAGTGCGGCTGTGTCCGTATTCTCCTTCTAAGCGGATGCCTTACCTTCTCCCCGTGCTCCGGCCACAGCCTGGTAACGACTGCTGGGCCTGCTAGTATATCCGACACAGATGCCCGCCGAGACAGCACTGTACCGTGGGTAAGCGACGGCGTTGTTGCGACCCGGCGGAGAGTTGCTGGAGCGGCTCTTTCCAATATGCGTATAAGATGCTGTTAGGAAAGATCACTCAAAAACATAGTAAGACTATAAAAAATAAAATAATAAAGCTAAGGGCTGCCAAAAACAGCAAGCCTGTGACCATGGTCCGGCTCCTACCGCACCAAACAAAAAACTGATTTGCCTGAGCCAGTGGGTGGGAATATATGGATGGGCCCGTTGCATCCTGGGAGGATTCAAAGCTTGTGATCGTTTGGTGCCAATCCGCTATCGCTCCATCATATCCTATTGTTATCCTGTGGATAACCTGTGGACCCTGCCGGAGAAATGTGTCTTGGTTGGTTCACACATAAATACAATGGGGTAAATGTAATAGGGTTCAATATGTCATTTGAGAATGGCCATATTCTAAGAGCGTCAATCATTTACAAGGCAGAATCAGATTGCTTTTGCCTTGTAAATGATTGCCGCTTTAAAAACATGGTCATTCTCGGACAAAATCCCGGAGTTCTGGCAACTCAGACTCTATTACATTCACCAGAGCCGGCCCTAACCAATATGATGCCCTAGGCAAGATTTTGACTGGTGCCCCCTAGCACCACCGCTGGTTCTGCCTCTGACCTTGCACCTCTTTCCCAGCACCATCACCCTTCACCCATAGCAGTCCTTGTACCCCCTATATTTTAAATAGGAACAGTTCGCACATTTGATGCACAGCCCAAAAAGGGGCATCTTCTTGCTGGGAAGGGGCATGGCCACACAATAGTAACCCCAATTCCAATTACGCCACACAGTACTGCAGCTTTATTCACATTTTATCTTGCGATAGTGTCCATAATTCATATTACATCCCACAGTAGTATCACTTTACCTTATAAAGACGTTACTCCTCACAGTAGAGCCCCTTATTCACATTACATCACACTAAATTGCTCCTTATTCACATTACACCACACCTTATTGCTCTTTATTCACATTAGACGACACAGTAGTGCCCTTTCTATATGCAACGCCACATAGTAGAGCACCTTATACACATAATGCCACACATTAGTAATTTATTTATACACAATTCCACACAGTAATGCCCCTTACACATATGAGACACATTAATGTCCTTATAAACATAATGCACCTTACACATTATGAAAACCTTTATTAATGCCCTTTTACACATAATGTCCCTTACACATATGCCACACATTATTAATGCCCTTATACACATAATGACACACATAGTGCCCGCTACACATTTGCTGCACATTATTAGTGCCCCTATACACATAATGACACACATAGTGGCCCTTTACACATATGTTGCACATTATTAATGCATTTTTACATGACACACATAATGATCGTTACACATATTCTGAACACTACTGCACAACCAACCCACTCACATGCACACAGCACTCACACTTCCACTAACACTGTGACCTCTGCCTCTGCTTAGATACAGATGTGTCCTCACAAATATTGCATCAATGCTAACGCCGGGCACCTTTTTTTTTTAATGAAAATGCATCTTATTTGCATTGCTATGTGGCTAGGATGCACAAGCAGCTTCTGCTGATTAAACTGATATGCAGCATGCCAATATACTGTGTGAGACTGTGGCTGTATCTGCATATGAAATGCTACATACAGAATATAGGCATGCCACATATCATTTTAATCAGCAGAAGCTGATGATGCCCCTAGGCATATCAAATGCCCTAGGCAATTGCCTAGTTTGCCTATGCCTATGGTCGGCTCTGACATTCACCCCTATGTATTGGTTAAGAACCTTTTATGTATACCATAAATCTGTGAGTGCTAGAAAAAGTCTTTTAAAATAGGATTACTAAACTTGACATTTACTGATTTTTAGAGCAAAAATGAAGTCAAGCCACAAAATAATGTTATATAATAATAATAATAATAATAATAATAATAATACATATATCTACACACTCTATATAGTACTGACAAATATACATGGAATACATACTGTTTCTGCTGAACTGTGACTGATAGCAGCACAGTGTGGCTGACAGCTTTGCAGATTTTCTGATTGGAAACGTACTTTGTGGATTCATACACATGGGCAGGGCTGATGATCTTACAGTAACACAAATTATTGCATTTTCAGCTTTTCGGCCTGTATGAGGTCACGTCTGGAAATGGTCTTAAAAATCTGAGCACCAATTATTTACATTTAAAAGAGGTGCAGTGGAAAAATAAGAATTTACTTACCGATAATTCTATTTCTCGTAGTCCGTAGTGGATGCTGGGAACTCCGTAAGGACCATGGGGAATAGCGGCTCCGCAGGAGACTGGGCACAAAAGTAAAAGCTTTAGGACTACCTGGTGTGCACTGGCTCCTCCCCCTATGACCCTCCTCCAAGCCTCAGTTAGGATACTGTGCCCGGACGAGCGTACACAATAAGGAAGGATTTTGAATCCCGGGTAAGACTCATACCAGCCACACCAATCACACCGTACAACCTGTGATCTGAACCCAGTTAACAGCATGATAACAGAGGAGCCTCTGAAAAGATGGCTCACAACAATAATAACCCGATTTTTGTAACAATAACTATGTACAAGTATTGCAGACAATCCGCACTTGGGATGGGCGCCCAGCATCCACTACGGACTACGATAAATAGAATTATCGGTAAGTAAATTCTTATTTTCTCTGACGTCCTAGTGGATGCTGGGAACTCCGTAAGGACCATGGGGATTATACCAAAGCTCCCAAACGGGCGGGAGAGTGCGGATGACTCTGCAGCACCGAATGAGAGAACTCCAGGTCCTCCTCAGCCAGGGTATCAAATTTGTAGAATTTAGCAAACGTGTTTGCCCCTGACCAAGTAGCTGCTCGGCAAAGTTGTAAAGCCGAGACCCCTCGGGCAGCCGCCCAAGATGAGCCCACCTTCCTTGTGGAATGTGCTTTTACAGATTTTGGCTGTGGCAGGCCTGCCACAGAATGTGCAAGCTGAATTGTGCTACAAATCCAACGAGCAATAGTCTGCTTAGAAGCAGGAGCACCCAGCTTGTTGGGTGCATACAGGATAAACAGCGAGTCAGATTTTCTGACTCCAGCCGTCCTGGAAACATATATTTTCAGGGCCCTGACTACGTCCAGCAACTTGGAGTCCTCCAAGTCCCTAGTAGCCGCAGGTACCACAATAGGCTGGTTCAAGTGAAATGCTGAAACCACCTTAGGGAGAAATTGAGGACGAGTCCTCAATTCTGCCCTGTCCGTATGAAAAATCAGGTAAGGGCTTTTATAGGATAAAGCCGCCAATTCTGAGACATGCCTGGCTGAAGCCAGGGCTAACAGCATTACCACTTTCCATGTGAGATATTTTAAGTCCACAGTGGAGAGTGGTTCAAACCAATGTGATTTTAGGAACCCCAAAACTACATTGAGATCCCAAGGTGCCACTGGAGGCACAAAAGGAGGTTGTATATGCAGCACCCCCTTGACAAACGTCTGAACTTCAGGAACTGAAGCCAGTTCTTTCTGGAAGAAAATCGACAGGGCCGAAATTTGAACCTTAATGGACCCTAATTTTAGGCCCATAGACAGTCCTGTTTGCAGGAAATGCAGTAAACGACCCAGTTGAAATTCCTCTGTAGGGGCCTTCCTGGCCTCGCACCACGCAACATATTTACGCCAAATACGGTGATAATGCTGTACGGTTACATCCTTCCTGGCTTTGATCAGGGTAGGGATGACTTCATCCGGAATGCCTTTTTCCTTCAGGATCCGGCGTTCAACCGCCATGCCGTCAAACGCAGCCGCGGTAAGTCTTGGAACAGACAGGGTCCCTGCTGGAGCAGGTCCTTTCTTAGAGGTAGAGGCCACGGGTCCTCTGTGAGCATCTCTTGAAGTTCCGGGTACCAAGTCCTTCTTGGCCAATCCGGAGCCACGAATATAGTCCTTACTCCTCTCCTTCTTATGATTCTCAGTACCTTGGGTATGAGAGGCAGAGGAGGGAACACATGCACTGACTGGTACACCCACGGTGTTACCAGAGCGTTCACAGCTATTGCCTGAGGGTCCCTTGACCTGGCGCAATACCTGTCTAGTTTTTTGTTGAGGCGGGACGCCATCATGTCCACCTTTGGTTTTTCCCAACGGTTCACAATCATGTGGAAGACTTCTGGGTGAAGTCCCCACTCCCCCGGGTGGAGGTCGTGTCTGCTGAGGAAGTCTGCTTCCCAGTTGTCCACTCCCGGAATGAACACTGCTTTCACTAAGAAGCTCAGGAGAGCCCCTAGTGTGCACCCTTCTCGGCCGGGCACAAAAATCTAACTGAGGCTTGGAGGAGGGTCATAGGGGGAGGAGCCAGTGCACACCAGGTAGTCCTAAAGCTTTTACTTTTGTGCCCAGTCTCCTGCGGAGCCGCTATTCCCCATGGTCCTTACGGAGTTCCCAGCATCCACTAGGACGTCAGAGAAATCCACTTATCACCGAGTACTGTGTTTGATCACTATAAAGGATATTCAATTCAAGTCGGAACTGCCGTCTTGTCGGAAAGACGTCAATTTCCGACTTTTTTAAGTCGGATAGTGTTCCGACCTATTCAATTGGGCTGCCGTTTTTCCGACAGGTCGGCAATTCCAACTTGTCGGAAAACACGTGGATCGGCGAATTAGCCACGGATCCACTTGTTTTGTCAGATTCGCTGCCAAATCAGATAGGTTTTAGCACTGTTTTCGACAGTGGGGGTCATTCCAACCTGATCGCATGCTGCAGTTTTTTACAGCACAGCGATCAGGTCACTACTGGAAAAAGCAATGCGCAGGTGCGTCATACGATTACAAAGCGGATCGTTGCTGGGCGATGGATTTAACAAAGAATCCATTCGCACAGCCGATCGCAAGAAGATTGACAGGAAGAAGGCGTTTATGGATGTCAATTGACAGTTTTCAGGGAGTGGTCGAAAAAACGCAGGCGTGTCCAAGCGTTTGCAGGGCAGGTGTCTGACGTCAATTTCCGGGACCGGACAGGCTGAAGTGATCGCAAGGGCTGAGTAAGTTCAGAGCTATTCAGAAACTGCACAAAATGTTTTTGCAGAGCTCGGCTGCACATGTGATCGTACACTTGCAAAGCTAAAATACACTCCCCTGTGGGCGGCGACAGTGCGTTCGCACAGCTGCAAAAAACAGCTAGCGAACGATCAAGTCGGAATCACCCCCAATGTCAATCCAACTTTAAAAAAAGTCGGATTAGCATTGTTGCGAACGGCCAGATTGGCCGCTAATTGAATACTGAAATGTCGGATCCTTTCCGTCGGAAAGGATCAGACATCAATTGAATACACCCCTATGTGTCTTAATAACGGGTGTCTTAATAACTAGTAAATATTGAGAGTTCTAAAATAGAGTAAATGTCTCAAAGAATGGGCCATGTTAATTGCTATTAAACAAATGGATAAAAGTTTGGGGCCAAAAGTAGGTCTTTAATGACAAAACAGGACCAGCAACCAGCAACCTTCAATTAAGGAGAACCGATGTTAAGAGTAATATTTAAAATATAAATGAAATAAGAGAGATGTATCTTACTTGTCTGAGGTCAATGAACGCTAACTGCAGGGTGTCCTCCTGGAATCCCGGGACAGGGTCAGAACTTGCAAACACTGAAAATGCAAATATACAGTAAACGTTTGTTATCTGCAATTCATTGGACAACCATTATTATAAATCTGGTATAATAGTAACCAACTATGGTTACAAAACAAACATAGCATATGTAAATATTTTAAGGATTATGCTATAAAACTTGCCTATTTTACTCATTACTCAAAAAATAAGATTTTACTTACCGATAAATCTATTTCTCGTAGTCCGTAGTGGATGCTGGGACTCCGTCAGGACCATGGGGATTAGCGGCTCCGCAGGAGACAGGGCACAAAAATAAAAGCTTTAGGACTAGGTGGTGTGCACTGGCTCCTCCCCCTATGGCCCTCCTCCAAGCCTCAGTTAGGATACTGTGCCCGGACGAGCGTACACAATAAGGAAGGATTTTGAATCCCGGGTAAGACTCATACCAGCCACACCAATCACACCGTACAACCTGTGATCTGAACCCAGTTAACAGTATGACAAATGTAGGAGCCTCTGAACAGACGGCTCACAACAATAACAACCCAATTTTTTTGTAACAATAACTATGTACAAGTATTGCAGACAATCCGCACTTGGGATGGGCGCCCAGCATCCACTACGGACTACGAGAAATAGATTTATCGGTAAGTAAAATCTTATTTTCTCTGACGTCCTAGTGGATGCTGGGACTCCGTCAGGACCATGGGGATTATACCAAAGCTCCCAAACGGGCGGGAGAGTGCGGATGACTCTGCAGCACCGAATGAGAGAACTCCAGGTCCTCTTTAGCCAGGGTATCAAATTTGTAGAATTTTACAAACGTGTTCTCCCCCGACCACGTAGCTGCTCGGCAGAGTTGTAATGCCGAGACCCCTCGGGCAGCCGCCCAAGATGAGCCCACCTTCCTTGTGGAATGGGCCTTGATAGATTTAGGCTGTGGCAGGCCTGCCACAGAATGTGCAAGTTGAATTGTGCTACAAATCCAACGAGCAATCGTCTGCTTAGAAGCAGGAGCACCCAGCTTGTTGGGTGCATACAGTATAAACAGCGAGTCAGATTTTCTGACTCCAGCCGTCCTTGAAATATATATTTTCAATGCCCTGACAACGTCCAGCAACTTGGAATCCTCCAAATCGCTAGTAGCCGCAGGCACCACAATAGGCTGGTTCAGGTGAAACGCTGAAACCACCTTAGGCAGAAACTGAGGACGCGTCCGCAGTTCTGCCCTGTCCGAATGGAAAATCAGATATGGGCTTTTATACGATAAAGCCGCCAATTCTGACACTCTCCTGGCTGAAGCCAGGGCCAGTAGCATGGTTACTTTCCATGTAAGATATTTCAAATCCACCGATTTGAGTGGCTCAAACCAATGGGATTTGAGAAAATCCAAAACTACATTAAGATCCCACGGAGCCACTGGGGGCACAACCGGGGGCTGTATATGTAGTACTCCTTTTACAAAAGTCTGGACTTCAGGAACTGAAGCCAATTCTTTCTGGAAGAAAATCGACAGGGCCGAAATTTGAACCTTAATGGACCCTAATTTGAGGCCCATAGACAATCCTGTTTGCAGGAAATGTAGGAATCGACCCAGTTGAAATTCCTCCGTCGGGGCCTTCCTGGCCTCACACCACGCAACATATTTTCTCAAAATGCGGTGATAATGTTGTGCAGTCACCTCCTTCCTGGCTTTTACCAGGGTAGGGATGACCTCTTCCGGAATGCCTTTTTCCCTTAGAATTCGGCGTTCAACCGCCATGCCGTCAAACGCAGCCGCGGTAAGTCTTGGAATAGACACGGTCCCTGCTGAAGCAGGTCCCGTCTTAGAGGTAGAGGCCACGGATCTTCCGTGAGCATCTCCTGAAGTTCCGGGTACCAAGTTCTTCTTGGCCAATCCGGAGCCACGAGTATCGTTCTTACTCCCCTTTGCCGTATAATTCTCAGTACTTTTGGTATGAGAGGCAGAGGAGGAAACACATACACTGACTGGAACACCCACGGTGTTACCAGAGCGTCCACAGCTATTGCCTGAGGGTCTCTTGACCTGGCGCAATACCTGTCCAGTTTTTTGTTGAGGCGGCATCCGTGGTCACCAGGACCCAGTCCTGTATGCCGAATCTGCGGCCCTCTAACAGATGAGCACTCTGCAACCACCACAGAAGAGACACCCTTGTCCGTGGAGATAAAGTTATCCGCTGATGCATCTGCAGATGTGATCCGGACCATTTGTCCAGCAGGTCCCACTGAAAAGTTCGTGCGTGGAATCTGCCGAATGGAATCGCTTCGTAAGAAGCCACCATTTTTCCCAGGACTCTTGTGCATTGATGCACAGACACTTTTCCTGGTTTTAGGAGGTTCCTGACAAGTTCAGATAACTCCCTGGCTTTCTCCTCCGGAAGAAACACCTTTTTCTGAACCGTGTCCAGAATCATTCCCAGGAACAGCAGACGTGTCGTCGGGGTCAATTGAGATTTTGGAAAATTCAGAATCCACCCGTGCTGTTGCAGCACTACTTGGGTTAGTGCTACTACGTCCTCCAGCTGTTCTCTGGACCTTGCCCTTATCAGGAGATCGTCCAAGTAAGGG
This sequence comes from Pseudophryne corroboree, assembly GCF_028390025.1. NCBI lineage: Eukaryota > Metazoa > Chordata > Amphibia > Anura > Myobatrachidae > Pseudophryne > Pseudophryne corroboree. Next base: position 700,905,358 of record NC_086446.1, on the reverse strand, counting down.
ATAATTAATACGCCTTTTCTTCGCAGAAGAAACATCATTTCGGCCATTACCTTGGTAAAGACCCGAGGTGCCGTGGACAATCCAAACGGCAGCGTCTGAAACTGATAATGACAGTTTTGCACCACGAACCTGAGGTACCCTTGATGTGAAGGGCAAATTGGGACATGCAGGTAAGCATCCTTGATGTCCAGGGACACCATAAAGTCCCCTTCTTCCAGATTCGCTATCACTGCTCTGAGTGACTCCATCTTGAACTTGAATTTTTGTATGTACAGGTTCAAAGATTTCAGATTTAGAATAGGTCTTAACGAGCCGTCCGGCTTCGGTACCACAAATAGTGTGGAATAATACCCCTTTCCCTGTTGTAGGAGGGGTACCTTGACTATCACCTGCTGAGAATACAGCTTGTGAATGGCTTCCAATACCGTCGCCCTGTCTGAGGGAGACGTTGGCAGAGCAGACTTTAGGAACCGGCGAGGGGGAGACTTCTCGAATTCCAACCTGTAACCCTGAGATACTACCGGCAGGATCCAGGGGTCAACCTGTGAGTGAGCCCACTGTGCGCTGAAATTCTTGAGTCGACCCCCCACCGCCCCTGAGTCCGCTTGTAAAGCCCCAACGTCATGCTGAGGGCTTTGCAGAAGCCGGGGAGGGCTTCTGCTCCTGGGAGGGAGCTGCTTGGTGCACTCTCTTACCCTTTCCTTTGCCTCGGGGCAGATATGACTGTCCTTTTGCCCGCTTGTTCTTATAGGAACGAAAGGACTGCGGCTGAAAAGACGGTGTCTTTTTCTGTTGGGAGGGGACCTGAGGTAAAAAGGTGGATTTCCCGGCTGTTGCCGTGGCCACCAAATCCGATAGACCGACCCCAAAAAATTCCTCCCCTTTATACGGCAATACTTCCATATGCCGTTTGGAATCCGCATCACCTGACCACTGTCGCGCCCATAAACTTCTTCTGGCAGATATGGACATCGCACTTACTCTCGATGCCAGAGTGCAAATATCCCTCTGAGCATCTCGCATATAAAGAAAAGCATCCTTTAATTGCTCTATAGTCAATAAAATACTGTCCCTATCCAGGGTATCAATATTTTCAGTCAGGGAATCCGACCAAACCACCCCAGCACTGCACATCCATGCTGAGGCGATGGCTGGTCGCATTATAACACCAGTATGAGTGTATATACTTTTCAGGGTAGTTTCCAGCCTCCTATCAGCTGGATCCTTGAGGGCGGCCGTTTCAGGAGACGGTAACGCCACTTGTTTTGATAAGCATGTGAGTGCCTTATCCACCCTAGGGGGTGTTTCCCAGCGCGCCCTAACCTCTGGCGGGAAAGGATATAATGCCAATAACTTCTTTGAAATTAGCAGTTTTCTATCGGGGTTAACCCACGCTTCATCACACACTTCATTCAATTCCTCTGATTCAGGAAAAACTACAGGTAGTTTTTTCAGACCCCACATAATACCCCTTTTTGTGGTACTTGCAGTATCAGAGATATGCAAAGCCTCCTTCATTGCCGTGATCATATAACGTGTGGCCCTACTGGAAAATACGTTTGTTTCTTCACCGTCGACACTAGATTCGGTGTCCGTGTCTGGGTCTGTGTCGACCGACTGAGGTAAAGGGCGTTTTACAGCCCCTGACGGTGTCTGAGACGCCTGGACAGGTACTAACTGGTTTGCCGGCCGTCTCATGTCGTCAACTGATTTTTGTAACGTGCTGACATTATCACGTAATTCCATAAACAAAGCCATCCATTCCGGTGTCGACTCCCTAGGGGGAGACATCACCATTACCGGCAATTGCTCCGCCTCCACACCAACATCGTCCTCATACATGTCGACACACACGTACCGACACACAGCAGACACACAGGGAATGCTCTTATCGAAGACAGGACCCCACTAGCCCTTTGGGCAGACAGAGGGAGAGTTTGCCAGCACACACCCAAGCGCTATAAATATATAGGAACAACCCTACAGAAGTGTTGTTTCCTTTATAGCAGCTTAATATATCAATATCGCCAAAAAAGTGCCCCCCCTCTCTGTTTTTTTTACCCTGTTTCTGTAGTGCAGTGCAGGGGAGAGTCCTGGGAGCCTTCCTCGCAGCGGAGCTGTGCAGGAAAATGGCGCTGTGTGCTGAGGAGATAGGCCCCGCCCCCTATTTGGGCGGGCTCTTCTCCCGGTGTTTGTGAGACCTGGCAGGGGTTAAATACATCCATATAGCCCCAGGGGCTATATGTGATGTATTTTTAGCCAGAACAAGGTATTATCATTGCTGCCCAGGGCGCCCCCCCCCAGCGCCCTGCACCCTCAGTGACCGCTGGTGTGAAGTGTGCTGACAACAATGGCGCACAGCTGCAGTGCTGTGCGCTACCTCATGAAGACTGAAAAGTCTTCTGCCGCCGGTTTCTGGACCTCTTCACTTTTCGGCATCTGCAAGGGGGTCGGCGGCGCGGCTCCGGGACCGGACTCCATGGCTGGGCCTGTGTTCGATCCCTCTGGAGCTAATGGTGTCCAGTAGCCTAAGAAGCCAATCCATCCTGCACGCAGGTGAGTTCACTTCTTCTCCCCTAAGTCCCTCGTTGCAGTGAGCCTGTTGCCAGCAGGACTCACTGAAAATAAAAAACCTAATAACTTTTTCTAAGCAGCTCTTTAGGAGAGCCACCTAGATTGCACCCTGCTCGGACGGGCACAAAAACCTAACTGAGGCTTGGAGGAGGGTCATAGGGGGAGGAGCCAGTGCACACCACCTAGTCCTAAAGCTTTTATTTTTGTGCCCTGTCTCCTGCGGAGCCGCTAATCCCCATGGTCCTGACGGAGTCCCAGCATCCACTAGGACGTCAGAGAAAAGTAGGTATCCTCTGACAATGTCAAATATTACCTTTAAACGTAAGCTATATACTTATTATGGACTAAGTACGCTATTGGCGCACTGAGTACCGTAAGGGTACGCACTTAGCGTAGCAGACACTAGGCCGTGGGCGCGACGCACGAGCGACACGTACGCTCACGGAATGATACACAGTAAACCTTAGTAATAACACACAGTAAGGGTATGCTTATACTCTAAACCTTGGCAATGTAATACTATATGAGCGATTAATACGCTAAGAGAGCCCTTAGCAGTAACTAGTGAATACGCAAGACCTTGTTTGGATTTAAAAACCACTCCAGCTCTAACGCCTTCGTGGATTGCTTTAGAGTAAAAAAAGGGGAAAAACAGTACAGCTTATACACTACAAAACTAACATCAAAATCTAAACAAAATAACAAGTAATAATATAAACAATAGCGAAGCGATCGCAAACACAAGCAAACAGAATGAGAACGAATGGCAAACACAAAGGATAACAAAATGGCTACAGAGAAACTTACACACGTGGGAATGATTCGCAAGCGCGTCCTGGATCCAGCCCTCAGCATTCAATGAGAAAGCCTTTCAGAGAGAGTGAGTGACTGGACAGGCAATGGTGGTCTTTATATACACAGCATACAGTAACAATACAATGGTCCCTATAATCTCATGGTTCATTGGACACAGGAATGTGTCTCTGCATTATAACAAAAGGTCATAGGTGGGTTCGAACAGGTGGGCTGTGTCTTTCTCCAACTGCTCAGGTGGGAGGTATCCTCAGGATTCCCGCCGCATGGATAATGAACAGCAAATACAGTAAATGTCTATAAACTACTTTTGTACATAACTATACGCAGGAGCGAGCAATCTCTTCCTAACCAACACCATTAAAATACTCTACAGCTGGATACTAGACACCACCGTTCAACCTTTATCTGACCCTTCCTATCATGCAAAGAGGAATCTCTCTGTCCAAGAACCGTTTAAACTAAACATACTTGCTGACATTGTTAAGGGGAATATTATCTATAAAACACACTATATGGGTTAAATATGCTATGATCGAGTCGCCCGCTACACGCTCACAAACCCTACCGTAAATGCGCATACCACGCGCCAAAGCGCACGGCCGTAGAAGCTCTTTTACGCAAAGTGCGAATATGCGCACGCACGGCAGAGCGTGTGCACGCGCAGCGGGCATGTGCATGGGGTTAGTACAAGGCATGTGATTCATGATATTTTTCGACTTTGACAGTCCACCCTTTGGCAGTCAACAATAACTGCCACTATCTAAACAATTTAAGCAGAAAAATATATATTACCATGAAATACCTTAATATGATTGGGAGTAGGGAGGAGAGGAGAAGGTGGGAAATGTATGACCTAGTGAGATAGTGAAAAGCATGTATGTATGAAATCCATGTCTGAGGGGTCATGTATCATCGTGCTGTACATGTTCTAAAAATAAGCTTCGAGGTATTGTGAAGTATACATTGAATCCTTCTTATCCCGTATTAAGGGTCTGTAAGTGGGCTAACAAACTCTACCGAGCTCTTTTTTCGGCTTTTTAGTTCCAACAAATGGGGTGCACATTAGTTGATGATACATGAAGGGGAGAATATGTGAGTGCTAATATATGTGCCTATATCACCTGTCGACTATGTGTGTCACTACCTGAAGATAGTAGAGATGAAGATAAGAAACATGCGTTATAAATGCATTCTTATGATTATTGTATGTGCTTGTCCTTGGGTGTCTTGTTGGTGTCTTGTCGATGTCTTGTCGATGTCTTGTATCTTTGCTGTAAGTGGCAAGCAAAGTTTTTCAAGTGTCCATAAAAGTTAAAGTCTCTAAAAGTTCATCAAATGGCTGTGACAAAGTTCATCAATGGTCTGTGTAAAAGGGTCATCAAATTCTTCTTCCGAGTGGGTGTCTTTTTACCTTGGAGGAAAACAAAGGAGAAACGGGTGAAAGAAACGGACCGTGGAATCACGTCTTATCACAACATTGTCTCGATTGATGGGTCATAAATTAAACCAGTTGTTGTTACAATGCCCTTGCTCCTCAAACTCATCAATTTGGTACTGCGCTTGCAATTCATTAAAATCCGAACACATCTGAATATCAAACCAATCATTATGACAACTCCTAGGATACATAAGAGAAATTTCCCTACAGTAACGATAACATTTTGAGCCCATTCTCCTAAACCTGAGAACCAATTGCGTGGGTTCAACCATGAAACCCAGCCGGTCAGTTCATTACCCACAGAAGCAAGGGTAAGGTTGTGTCTCCTTCGGAACTCCCACTTCTATTGCAAGATATCGTCCATCTTTTGATCTATGACCTCGGTTGGGTCCTCAGTGCTGTTTGTGATATACGTACAACACTTTATACCATACTGAGTTGTTAGGGTGACACAATACCCTCCTGTCACTGCTGTGATGTAATTGAGAACCATCCTGTGCTGGATCAGTTCCGTTTTGTAAGCTTGCAATTCTCTCCCAGTATATCTGAAGGTGTCATCATACATCTCGGTGATATTGTCTATCAGGTTCGCTAGCGCGGTAATATACCTAAAAATTTATAACTCCTCTGGCGGTACGGGTGATATCTAGCGCGAGCAGGAGTTGAATCCCGGTGGATTCGTGGATCAAATCAGAGGCTGCATGCTCTGTCCTATCTATAAGGTGTCTCTTTACAATGTGTTCGTAATGGGTGTGAGTGTAAGGAGCTTGAGCATTGCGGTGAACGTCTTTCATTCTATCATGGGTAATGGTCATTACTTCCGGTAACACTCTTCCAATGTAACACAATCCCTCTGAGTTTGGGGCAAGCCACTTATACGCCTTCCTCCCACATATGAAATATGCATCATCGGGGAGGACATATGGGACAGAATATGTCATCACCATATTACAAACCTTCCAGGTGAAAAATCCTATCCCTAACTCTCTCATCTGTCTAGTACACGTATCAGGCTGTATGATATGCGCACAGTATCCTGGTGATACTTCTCCAACTCGCATGGGCCTACTTCCTAGAGTGTACCTATACTGAAAATATCTCCCACTGTTGGCTATTTGGCGTATAAGCTCTGAGTCAATGGGCATTCTATCGGCTCTGTGTGAGAATGTCATGGTTTGGTTGTTCCATGTCACCTCCCAATTTCCCGGCTTTCGGGGATTGGAAATGTTAAAACATATGAGGGACCTATCCACATGATATTGGTGGAGCTTCAAACTAGGAGGCCTAGAAATATTAAATTTCTTGTCCACCGGTCTCCCACCCCTTAATTCAAGTACCTCATCTATCGTTAAAGAGTATGGCACTAGTCCTGACTTTCTATGACCTTGAGGTACTTGTGACCACACCCAGCATTCCGTTTGGTTTAAAACCTTACCCACTAATGAGTGATAGTCACTCAATGGATGACGGTCCATATCGATATTAATGCTGGACTGACATCTCTGGATGCACCCATCCTCAACTATGTTTTCACAATTCCTACAGATACAGTTCTCTTCAGCTAACAATCCTTCACAATGTCTACTAGTGTCATGGCTACCAGATCGTTTTCTGATACTCGCATTTGCTCGGTGATTGTGTTGCTCTTGGAATTCTACGAATCCATCCTGGTCATCAGAACCCATTCCAGATCCTTTCTCGACCTCACTGGTACTCTGACCGAAACAGACTGCTCTGGTCAACAACAGGGTCAATAGGAAAACACGGACTGCAGTCTCTTGGGGCGAGTCCATCTTACAGGAGGAGAAAGAGAAAGTTGTAATGGGGGTACCGAAAATAATTGAAGGGAAAGAAAAATGTTACGATAATTGTCCTATAGTCTTGTTGTTCTTCTTGCTCAGATGTCGTCTCAACAGTGCTGTCTCTCAGTCTTCCCAAAACGAACACTCCAGTGATACGATATTCTTTCCGACTCAGCGATCTTTCTGTAAGGAGCATAAATCTTGCATTACCATTTGTCTAACTGTTGTGTGACATACCATCCGTAAAACACGAAAGAACAAAGAGAGAGAACAATAGAAAAAAAACATTGTCAGATTTCCGTTCACCATCAGGCTGTCACACCAACATGTCCATCGGTATCTCTGCACAGTCTCCCCCACCAGTATTTCCACTCTCCACCCTTTGTGTTTGGCCAGACACAACGATGCTGGTAAGATATACTGGGGTTGGGTAGACCTCTGAAAAGACCAAGTAGACGTGACGTTTGAGCTGTAGTTCTGCTGGTGAACGTCAGAGATGAAAAGGAAATATTTAAAGATAAATCACAGAGTTTACCTGGCCGCCCTTGTGTCTACAAGGAATGACCTACCAATTACATCGACTGTAACCTCAGGCTTACTATCAAGGCTAATAATCAACTTCACTGGCTGCAAATTACAGGTGCGGCCCAAAATTTTTCTTATATGATCCCTGATTACAATTCCGTGCGTTAGGTCGTTGTCTAGGGGGTTTATATACCTTATGTGGGTCTCTAAACATACAATTCCGTGCATAATGCCCTTCCCTCTGGCAGTTATAACATTTTATCACATTTGACTTACCCACAGGGGGTCTGGGGCTTAAGCTGATGTGGCTTCGTTGTCAGGGCCTGTCTACTTATTGTCATTTGCTTACCGCCCTGTGACTCCCTGTGTCTTATGATGTTCCAATCATGTTCAATAGCGGTCTCTCTCAAAGCAGCCACCGACATACCTTTCCAATTAGGTTGAGTGGTCTGTACCCTTGTTCTCAACACTTCCTTTAAACCATCCATTAATACAGAAACCTCTACCTCTCTATACTCTACAATGTGAGGTGCAATTGTCTGTGCATAACATACAATACCGTACTTACCTGTGGACACGACCTCACCTGACCCTCCGTAAGGGGGCTTGACTACTGCCTTTACGATTGGGCCGTGCCCACCTGGGTGTCTCGTATGATGGCTGCTGGAAAAAGTGCCGACATCGTGCTGGGCTCACTTTCTTGCTTGTAATCCTGAGGGAAGTTTAACATGGGGTGCAACTTGCACGGGTTAGAATTTGTACATTTATCAGTTTTACTTCTATCATTATTACATTTATTACGCTTACTATTATCATCATTAATACATTTATTAAGTGCACTATTATCATATCCCAGTATGCCATTCTCTGTAGCCATTGTTTCTCCAGTTGCCATCAGTTTCCTGCTAAGATGGGAACCAGCTGCTTGAGCTAATCCCCTTTGTATCTCCCCTTCCTGTTGCCATAAATGTAAATAATCATAATGTCTAATCCGTTGCTTCCCGGATTTTATCAGACATATCCTTCTCCTTACATTTTGCAAAACCTCAGGATTAAAACTGCCTACCCTAGGGAACTTCTCCCCATCGTTCACAGTCATACGTTCCCACTCATTGCATAAAACCTCAGCGTGTGATCCATATTTTTCACACATTATATACCTCGCCGACCCTTCTGGCCGCGGAATTATATCAACCTGAACCTTGGTTGATTGTCCCTTACTTGAGCAACTGGCCCCCATTCTTTGCAGGTATTGCCTTCTCAGCGAATTCCTACAAAAACCACGTTCTCAGAGGTAAGGCGACGGTGAAAGTCCAACGAGTGCCTTCACCCACTCTCGCCCACGTCGACCAATACGCCCACACACTGCCTTAGCGCTGGCGTACTCAACCCAGGGCCCCTATGTAACCTCTATTTACTGGGGCGTGTGGGAGTATGCTACCCTCCCCAGTAAGTATCAGTTGCTGGAGAATTCCTGAGTGATCAGCGAACTTCCCTTAAAATAAAAAAAACCTACACAAATCACGTCAAAGTGTACAAATAGCGTTTATGATACCGCAAAGCGTACGCAAATTGCGTAATGGGTATCAAGGTAACCAACTAATGCACACAGTTACATGCAGTACAGTCGCACTGCGTATAAGTAACTATTACTTATCCGCTGAACGACCAGCGGAATCGGTTGTTTAGGCTGCGAAACCTTCAGCCGGAGCGTATTCTCAAAACGGGCCTATATGGGCACTGCGCCAACCCCCAGGGCTGCGCTCACTACCTCTGACCTTTCTTAAGTCAGGGTCTTCAGAACTTCGTATAGGTACTTTTAACGGATTTCTGACTTTCGCTGACCTTTTGGTCTGCTGTAACACTAATTGCTCCTTTTACCTTATTCACTGTTAACGTGAGATGGCCTTCTCCCACGCCACCACGTGTTCACTTCACGGGTGTCCTTCTACGAGATCTCGAATTCTGGGGTTCACACCAAAGAAAACTTTACTTGCATACACACGCTCTTTCACTTCATATATACTTTGATTTTTTTCTGTACAGAAAATTTATTTCATTCAGGTAACACAGGCTAATCCCAGAGGTAATGCAACGAGAGGAGGATCTTTTTAAACTAAATTTTGGAAACTGAACAAATTTGTGCTATTATCTCGTGGCTTCCGTATCGCCTACTAAAACAGTGCTATCGTGTGATCTGTATCTGGTGGGCGTATCTGTACGCACGTTGCATAATTTACGCCACGTGTGTAGGCCTTTGCGTTGCGTACGCTGTCTCGCACTCGGTCAGAGACCAGGCCGGATACTCCCGCAGTAACACAAATAACACGCTTCTATAAATGCAAACGATATTTAACTATAATCGTTTACCAAGCACCACACAGTATCTCCTGTATAACCTTTATAACTGGGTCAGGCTGCGTGCGTGTTTTACAATTACTCCCTTAAGTATTAGTTTTACTTTTAACTAAATAGCAACAAATTTTCTCAGCACGTGATCAATGCTAATGGCACACAAGAAGGTAGATATGCGGAATACACAAAATGCAGGTCTAAATTAATCTACTAATCAATGCTTCCAATAGTATGATTCATATTGGATAGCTATCTTGCAGAACATACATTGATATAAACACACACACACACATAATTATAATATTATATCTATGTACTATTCACTGGTCTCCTGAGACCCATTCACTCCTCTAATTTGCATATGAATGTGCCTTTGACTGTCTGTGAAGGTGGCCTTTCACTGCCAGGGAAAAAAAGCTGTTGCACAGGTTAATTTGCATTTCAATGGCTTATCTTACAAAAAGCAGAGTTTAACAGAATCGTGGAGGTAAAGAAGAAGAAAAGAAAAAACAACAACTTTGTTTTATATCTGTGTGTCGTTCTTACATCAAATATTCATCTTACTATTAACTTTTATAAAAACCCCATCTGAATCTATTTGTAATTGACTATGGCATGGGTTAAATAAATGCATTGGTAACTCATAAATGGTGATTTCTTTTTGACCAAGGCCGGCTGATTATTCCTGAGCAGACTGAAAATCAGCTATTTAGAAAAGAATTGACCTTCCCAAAATGGCCGCTGCTCCTCCCCCTTCCACATCCATGAGGGTTACACAAAATGGAGGACAGACCATGCGTCTTCCTTTGTCACAAAAAAAATCACCATGCAAGCCCCTGAAGTTATTTTAGGCCTGAGTTAAAAAAACAACACTATGGCCCTCATTCCGAGTCGATCGGTCGCAAGGCGAATTTAGCAGAGTTACACACGCTAAGCCTACGCCTACTGGGAGTGTATCTTAGCTTCTTAAAATTGCGACCGATGTATTCGCAATATTGCGATTACAAACTACTTAGCAGATTCAGAGTAGCTTCAGACTTACTCTGCCTGTGCGATCAGTTCAGTGCTTGTCGTTCCTGGTTTGATGTCACAAACACACCCAGCGTTCGCCCAGACACTCCTGCGTTTTTTCCGGAAACGGTAGCGTTTTCAACCACACGCCCCTAAAACGCCGTGTTTCCGCCCAGTAACACCCATTTCCTGTCAATCACATTACGATCGCCGGAGCGATGAAAAAGCCGTGAGTAAAAATACTATCTTCATTGTTAAATTACTTGGCGCAGTTGCAGTGCGAATATTGCGCATGCGTACTAAGCGGATTTTCATTGCGATGCGATGAAAAATACCGACCGATCAACTCGGAATGAGGGCCTATATCAAGGCTTTTGCAGCAACTTTTAAATATACTTTTAAACCTACTTAAACAGATAAGCAATCCAATCTGAATCAAACACAATATGACTCATTTGAACCTTGTTTTGCAACAATATGGTCAGATATGCAGAGTACAGGTGTGTGCGTGTGTTACATGTGTTGCGTGCGCAGTTGGCACCAAACAGAAATTAAAATAAGAATTTACTTACCGATAATTCTATTTCTCGGAGTCCGTAGTGGATGCTGGGGTTCCTGAAAGGACCATGGGGAATAGCGGCTCCGCAGGAGACAGGGCACAAAAAAGTAAAGCTTTACTAGGTCAGGTGGTGTGCACTGGCTCCTCCCCCTATGACCCTCCTCCAGACTCCAGTTAGGTACTGTGCCCGGACGAGCATACACAATAAGGGAGGCATTTTGAATCCCGGGTAAGACTCATACCAGCCACACCAATCACACCGTACAACTTGTGATCTAAACCCAGTTAACAGTATGACAACAGAAAGGGCCTCTTAAAGATGGCTCCTTAACAATAACCCGAATTAGTTAACAATAACTATGTACAAGTATTGCAGATAATCCGCACTTGGGATGGGCGCCCAGCATCCACTACGGACTCCGAGAAATAGAATTATCGGTAAGTAAATTCTTATTTTCTCTATCGTCCTAAGTGGATGCTGGGGTTCCTGAAAGGACCATGGGGATTATACCAAAGCTCCCAAACGGGCGGGAGAGTGCGGATGACTCTGCAGCACCGAATGAGAGAACTCCAGGTCCTCCTTTGCCAGGGTATCAAATTTGTAAAATTTTACAAACGTGTTCTCCCCCGACCACGTAGCTGCTCGGCAGAGTTGTAATGCCGAGACCCCTCGGGCAGCCGCCCAAGATGAGCCCACCTTCCTTGTGGAGTGGGCTTTTACAGTTTTAGGCTGTGGCAGGCCTGCCACAGAATGTGCAAGTTGAATTGTGTTACAAATCCAACGAGCAATCGACTGCTTAGAAGCAGGTGCGCCCAACTTGTTGGGTGCATACAATATAAACAGCGAGTCAGATTTTCTGACTCCAGCCGTCCTTGCAATGTATATTTTTAAGGCTCTGACAACGTCCAACAACTTGGAGTCCTCCAAGTCGCTAGTGGCCGCAGGCACCACAATAGGTTGGTTCAGATGAAATGCTGATACCACTTTAGGGAGAAAATGCGGACGAGTCCGCAGTTCTGCCCTATCCGAATGGAAGATTAGATAAGGACTTTTATAAGATAAAGCCGCCAATTCAGATACTCTCCTGGCAGAGGCCAGGGCTAGTAACATAGTCACTTTCAATGTGAGATATTTCAAATCCACCTTTTTCAATGGTTCAAACCAATGGGATTTGAGGAAATCTAAAACTACATTTAGATCCCACGGTGCCACCGGAGGCACCACAGGAGGCTGTATATGCAGTACTCCCTTGACAAAAGTCTGGACCTCAGGGACAGAGGCCAATTCTTTTTGGAAGAATATTGACAGGGCCGAAATTTGAACCTTAATGGATCCCAATTTGAGACCCATAGATAATCCTGATTGCAGGAAATGTAGGAAACGACCCAGTTGGAATTCCTCCGTCGGAACCTTCCGATCCTCGCACCACGCTACATATTTTCGCCAAATGCGGTGATAATGTTTCACGGTGACTTCCTTCCGTGCCTTAATCAAGGTAGGAATGACTTCTTCTGGAATGCCTTTCCCTTTTAGGATCTGGCGTTCAACCGCCATGCCGTCAAACGCAGCCGCGGTAAGTCTTGAAAAAGACAGGGACCCTGCTGTAGCAGGTCCCTTCTCAGAGGTAGAGGCCACGGTTCGTCCGTGAGCATCTCTTGAAGTTCCGGATACCAAGTCCTTCTCGGCCAATCCGGAACCACTAGTATTGTTCTTACTCTTCTTTGCCGTATGATCTTCAATACCTTTGGTATGAGCGGCAGAGGAGGAAACACATACACTGACTGGTACACCCAAGGAGTTACCAGTGCGTCCACAGCTATTGCCTGTGGATCTCTTGACCTGGCGCAATATTTGTCCAGTTTCTTGTTGAGGCGAGACGCCATCATGTCTACAATTGGTCTTTCCCAACGGTCTATTAACATGTTGAAGACTTCTGGATGTAGACCCCACTCTCCCGGATGAAGATCGTGTCTGCTGAGGAAGTCTGCTTCCCAGTTGTCCACGCCCGGGATGAACACTGCTGACAGTGCTATCACGTGATTCTCCGCCCAGCGAAGAATCTTGGCAGCTTCTGCCATTGCACTCCTGCTTCTTGTGCCGCCCTGCCTGTTTACATGGGCGACCGCCGTGATGTTGTCCGACTGAATCAACACCGGCTTTCCTTGCAGGAGAAGTTCCGCCTGGCTTAGAGCATTGTAGATTGCTCTTAGTTCCAGAATGTTTATGTGAAGAGACTTTTCCAGACTCGTCCATACTCCCTGGAAGTTTCTTCCTTGTGTGACTGCTCCCCAGCCTCTCAGGCTGGCGTCCGTGGTCACCAGGATCCAATCCTGAATGCCGAATCTGCGGCCTTCTAATAGGTGAGCCTTCTGCAACCACCACAGAAGTGACACCCTTGTCTTTGGTGACAGGGTTATTCGCAGGTGCATCTGCAGATGCGACCCTGACCATTTGTCCAACAGATCCCTTTGGAATATTCTTGCATGGAATCTGCCGAATGGAATTGCTTCGTAAGAAGCCACCATTTTTCCCAGGACTCTTGTGCATTGATGTACTGACACTTTTCCTGGTTTTAGGAGGTTCCTGACCAGATCGGATAACTCCTTGGCTTTTTCCTCTGGAAGGAAAACCTTTTTCTGAACCGTGTCCAGAATCATTCCTAGGAACAGCAGACGAGTTGTCGGGATTAAATGGGATTTTGGAATATTCAGAATCCACCCGTGTTGTCTTAGCACCTCTTGAGATAGTGCTAAAGCTGTCTCCAGCTGTTCTCTGGACCTTGCCCTTATTAGGAGATCGTCCAAGTATGGGATAACTAATACGCCTTTTCTTCGAAGAAGAATCATCATCTCGGCCATTACCTTGGTAAAGGCCCGAGGCGCCGTGGACAATCCGAACGGCAGCGTCTGAAACTGATAGTGACAGTTTTGAACAATGAACCTGAGGTACCCCTGGTGTGCGGGGTAAATCGGAACGTGTAGATACGCATCCTTGATGTCCAAGGATACCATAAAGTCCCCTTCTTCCAGGTTCGCTATCACTGCTCTGAGTGACTCCATCTTGAACTTGAACTTTTTTATGTAGAGGTTCAAGGACTTCAGATTTAGAATAGGCCTTACCGAGCCATCCGGCTTCGGTACCACAAATAGAGTGGAATAATACCCCTTTCCTTGTTGTAATAGGGGTACTTTGACTATCACCTGCTGAGCGTACAGCTTGTGAATGGCTTCCAACACCCTCTCCCTTTCGGAAGAGACGGTTGGTAAGGCAGACTTCAGGAAACGATGAGGAGGATCCGTCTCTAATTCCAACCTGTACCCCTGAGATATTATCTGCAGGATCCAGGGGTCTACCTGCGAGTGAGCCCACTGCGCGCTGTAATTTTTGAGACGGCCCCCCACTGTCCCCGAGTCCGCTTGAGAGGCCCCAGCGTCATGCTGAGGTTTTTGCAGGAGCCGGGGAGGGCTTCTGTTCCTGGGAAGGAGCTGCCTGTTGGTGTCTCTTCCCTCTTCCTCTGCCTCGTGGCAGGTACGACAAGCCCTTTGCTCTCTTATTTTTGTAGGAGCGAAAAGGCTGCGGTTGAAAAGTCGGTGCCTTTCTCTGTTGGGGAGTGACTTGAGGTAAAAAAGTGGATTTCCCGGCAGTAGCCGTGGCCACCAAGTCTGATAGACCAACTCCAAATAACTCCTCCCCTTTATACGGCAAAACCTCCATGTGACGTTTTGAATCCGCATCGCCTGTCCACTGTCGTGTCCATAAGGCTCTTCTGGCTGAAATGGACATAGCACTCACCCGAGATGCCAGTGTGCAAATATCCCTCTGTGCATCACGCATATAGATAAATGCATCCTTTATTTGTTCTAACGACAGTAAAACATTGTCCCTATCTAGGGTATCAATATTTTCAATCAGGGATTCTGACCAAACTACTCCAGCACTGCACATCCAGGCAGTTGCTATAGCTGGTCGTAGTATAACACCTGCATGTGTGTATATATTCTTTTGAATAACTTCCATCTTTCTATCTGATGGATCCTTAAGTGCGGCCGTCTCAGGAGAGGGTAACGCCACTTGTTTGGATAAGCGTGTGAGCGCCTTGTCCACCTTAGGGGGTGTTTCCCAGCGCGCCCTAACCTCTGGCGGGAAAGGGTATAATGCCAATAACTTTTTTGAAATTATCAACTTTTTATCAGGAGCAACCCACGCTTCATCACACACGTCATTTAATTCTTCTGATTCAGGAAAAACTGTTTGTAGTTTTTTCACACCATACATAATACCCTGTTTTACGGTATCTGTAGTATCAGTTAAATGTAACGTCTCCTTCATTGCCAAAATCATATAACGTGTGGCCCTACTGGAAAATACGTTTGAATTTCTACCGTCGTCACTGGAATCAGTGCCCGTGTCTGGGTCTGTGTCGACCGACTGAGGCAAAGGGCGTTTTACAGCCCCTGACGGTGTTTGAGGCGCCTGGACAGGCATTAATTGATTGTCCGGCCGCCTCATGTCCTCCACTGACTGTTTAAGGGAAGATAAACCATCACGTAATTCCACAAATAAAGGCATCCATTCTGGTGTCGACCCCCTGGGGGGTGACATCTGCATATTTGGCAATTGCTCCGCCTCCACACCAATATCGTCCTCATACATGTCGACACCACGTACCGACACACACCGCAAACTCACAGGGAATGCTCTAATGAAGACAGGACCCACTAGCCCTTTTGGGGAGACAGAGGGAGAGCCTGCCAGCACACACCACAAAGCGCTATATATACAAGGGATATCCTTATATTAAGTGCTCCCTTATAGCTGCTTTAATATATATATATATAGCCATTAATGTGCCCCCCCTCTCTGTTTTACCCTGTTTCTGTAGTGCAGTGCAGGGGAGAGACCTGGGAGCCGTTCTGACCAGCGGAGCTGTGACAGAAAATGGCGCCGTGTGCTGAGGAGATAGGCCCCGCCCCTTTTTCGGCGGGTTCTTCTCCCGCTATTTTTCCAGTCAGGCAGGGGTTAAATATCTCCATATAGCCCCTATGGGCTATATGTGAGGTATTTTTAGCCTTGTATAAGGTTTATATTTGCCTCTCAGAGCGCCCCCCCCCAGCGCTCTGCACCCTCAGTGACTGCCCAGTGAAGTGTGCTGAGAGGAAAATGGCGCACAGCTGCAGTGCTGTGCGCTACCTTATGAAGACTGAGGAGTCTTCAGCCGCCGGTTTCCGGACCTCTTCACGCTTCAGCATCTGCAAGGGGGTCGGCGGCGCGGCTCCGGGACCGGACTCCACGGCTGGGCCTGTGTTCGATCCCTCTGGAGCTAATGGTGTCCAGTAGCCAAGCAGCAAATCCACTCTGCATGCAGGTGAGTTTACTACTTTCCCCCTAAGTCCCACGTTGCAGTGATCCTGTTGCCAGCAGGACTCACTGTAAAGAAAAAAACCTAAACTAAACTTTCTCTAAGCAGCTCTTTAGGAGAGCCACCTAGATTGCACCCTTCTCGTTCGGGCACAAAATCTAACTGGAGTCTGGAGGAGGGTCATAGGGGGAGGAGCCAGTGCACACCACCTGACCTAGTAAAGCTTTACTTTTTTGTGCCCTGTCTCCTGCGGAGCCGCTATTCCCCATGGTCCTTTCAGGAACCCCAGCATCCACTTAGGACGATAGAGAAAACAGATTGAAAAGACAATAGCTTAACGTTCTTACCTTTCGGTTCCGGATCCCACCAGCATCCCTACAAACCAAGCGGAGCAGACGCTTATCTGATCAGCACTACTGTATCCCCAACCACCAAACGGCTAACAGGGGATACTACCTTCCCGCCCTTTGCTGATGGATAAAGTCTGCCTGGTTCCGCTAGGTTGCGGATATGAGGAGGACCGGATGAGTCCCCCAATTGACAATGTCAAATATTACCTTTAAACGTAAGCTATATACTTATTACGGACTAAGTACGCTATTGGCGCACTGAGTACCGTAAGGGTACGCACTTAGCGTAGCAGACACTAGGCCGTGGGCGCGACGCACGAGCGACACGTACGCTCACGGAATGATACACAGTAAACCTTAGTAATAACACACAGTAAGGGTATGCTTATACTCTAAACCTTGGCAATGTAATACTATATGAGCGATTAATACGCTAAGAGAGCCCTTAGCAGTAACTAGTGAATACGCAAGACCTTGTTTGGATTTAAAAACCACTCCGGCTCTAACACCTTCGTGGATTGCTTTAGAGTAAAAAAAGGGGAAAAACAGTACAGCTTATACACTACAAAACTAACATCAAAATCTAAACAGAATAACAAGTAATAATATAAACAATAGCGAAGCGATCGCAAACACAAGCAAACAGAATGAGAACGAATGGCAAACACAAAGGATAACAAAATGGCTACAGAGAAACTTACACACGTGGGAATGATTCGCAAGCGCGTCCTGGATCCAGCCCTCAGCATTCAATGAGAAAGCCTTTCAGAGAGAGTGAGTGACTGGACAGGCAATGGTGGTCTTTATATACACAGCATACAGTAACAATACAATGGTCCCTATAATCTCATGGTTCATTGGACACAGGAATGTGTCTCTGCATTATAACAAAAGGTCATAGGTGGGTTCGAACAGGTGGGCTGTGTCTTTCTCCAACTGCTCAGGTGGGAGGTATCCTCAGGATTCCCGCCGCATGGATAATGAACAGCAAATACAGTGAATGTCTATAAACTACTTTTGTACATAACTATACGCAGGAGCGAGCAATCTCTTCCTAACCAACACAGAAATGTTACCATTAAAATACTCTACAGCTGGATACTAGACACCACCGTTCAACCTTTATCTGACCCTTCCTATCATGCAAAGAGGAATCTCTCTGTCCAAGAACCGTTTAAACTAAACATACAACATACTTGCTGACATTGTTAAGGGGAATATTATCTATAAAACACACTATATGGGTTAAATATGCTATGATCGAGTCGCCCGCTACACGCTCCCAAACCCTACCATAAATGCGCATACCACGCGCCAAAGCGCACGGCCGTAGAAGCTCTTTTACGCAAAGTGCGAATATGCGCACGCACGGCAGAGCGTGTGCATGCGCAGCGTGCATGTGCATGGGGTTAGTACAAGGCATGTGATTCATGATATTTTTCGAATTTGACACCTCTTAACTACGTAACTGACAATTTTTTTCAAAAAAATGCTAAAATATTGTCAGGTTTTCTTTAATGAGTGAACTAGGTGAAGAACACGTATATTTAAAATCATCCAAACTAATTTTATTTAAAAAGAAGAAAAAAAAGAAAAGAGAAAAAATATATTTTAAAAAAATCTTTATTTTCCAAACATCGGATCGGCACCATCAGAACATTGCAACTTTCATTTTCAAAGCCACGCATCCACCACATAAACATTGCGGGGCTGGAAGGGGTTAATTTACACTGTTGTCTGCAGCCGCTGGGTGGGGGGGTCCTGTTGTGCTGATCGATCAGCAGTGATTGGCAGCACCACAGACACTGGGGGAGGGTGCAGGGAAGCAACCTTCCGGTCCTTCTGAGAGCTGCAGCTGCGGGAAGTTTCTCTTGCCTGCAGCTGCACACACTGTCTGACTGGTTGCAGCCTGTGCAATCAGATCGGATAATGCACTTGTTGGTGTGGTCGTATCTGATGCAACCATGCCAGTCAAGTGGTTAATAAAGTAAAATAAGTAAGGATAAGGGTTCTGTAAGATCAGGGCATGAGCTAGTGAAAATATGGTTCTTATGTGAGATTTGTTGTCTATACTTTGTGTAATTAAACTTTATATATATTTTTTCATGTGTGGGTTTACTTTTATTGGGTTAGGTATAAAAGGAGATAAGTCGCTTCTGGGATACCAATCTTCCTCACCTATATAGGCATCCAGTCTTGCACTGACCGGCACTGAAGATGAGGGGAACACAAACTTCTGGTTCAGGGCTAGTTGGGGATGGATATAGGATCAGCACTGGTGTAAATTGCTGAGCTGTCTGTTACCTCTACACTGCCAGATTTAAACCTGCTACTGATCCATGTAATTTAGCACACCGTCAATGCAGTAGTGACTACGATTGGTTAGCCACCCTTAAGACTTGTGTATACATCACACTATGACTTGTGTATAGTATAGTGTGACGGCAGCCAGGGCTGGCTCCAGGCCTACTAGCACCCTGAGCGAAAACATGTAACAGCGCCCCCCCCCCCCCCATGCGCGCGCGTCCCAGGAAAAGTGGGTGTGGCCTCTTGGAAAGTGGGCGTGGCCTCATAACTTAATATTATTAGACTATAAAATAAGATTTTACTCACCGGTAAATCTATTTCTCTTTAGGACTACCTGGTGTGCACTGGCTCCTCCCACTATGACCCTCCTCCAGACCTCAGTTAGGATACTGTGCCCGGAAGAGCTGACACAATAAGGAAGGATTTTGAATCCCGGGTAAGACTCATACCAGCCACACCAATCACACCGTATAACTCGTGATACTATACCCAGTTAACAGTATGAAATATAACTGAGCCTCTCAACAGATGGCTCAACAATAACCCTTTAGTTAAACAATAACTATATACAAGTATTGCAGACAATCCGCACTTGGGATGGGCGCCCAGCATCCACTACGGACTACGAGAAATAGATTTACCGGTGAGTAAAATCTTATTTTCTCTGACGTCCTAAGTGGATGCTGGGACTCCGTAAGGACCATGGGGATTACACCAAAGCTCCCAAACGGGCGGGAGAGTGCGGATGACTCTGCAGCACCGAATGAGCAAACTCTAGGTCCTCCTCAGCCAGGGTATCAAACTTGTAGACTCTTGCAAAAGTGTTTGAACCCGACCAAGTAACAGCTCGGCAAGGTTGTAAAGCCGAGACCCCTCGGGCAGCCGCCCAAGAAGAGCCCCTTTCCTCGTGGAATGGGCTTCTACAGATTTAGGGTGCGGCAGTCCAGCCGCAGAATGTGCAAGTTGAATCGTGCTACAGATCCAGCGAGCAATAGTCTGCTTAGAAGCAGGAGCACCCAGCTTGTTGGGTGCATACAGGATAAATAGCGAGTCAGTTTTCCTGACTCCAGCCGTCCTGAAAACATATATTTTCAGGGCCCTGACTACGTCCAGTAACTTGGAGTCCTCCAAGTCCCAAGTAGCCGCAGGCACCACAATAGGTTGGTTCACATGAAAAGCTGATACCACCCTAGGAAGGAATTGGGAACGAGTCCTCAATTCCGCCCTATCCATATAAAAAAATCAGATAAGGGCTTTTGCATGACAAAGCCGCCAATTCTGATACACGCCTGGCCGACGCCAAGGCCAACAGCATGACCACTTTCCACGTGAGGTATTTTAGCTCCACGGATTTAAGTGGCTCAATCTAATGCGACTTCAGGAAATCCAACACCACGTTGAGATCCCACGGTGCCACTGGAGGCACAAACGGGGGCTGAATATGCAGCACTCCCTTAACAAAAGTCTGAACTTCAGGCAGTGAAGCCAGTTCTTTTTTGGAAGAAAATGTACAGAGCCGAAATCTGGACCTTAATGGAACCCAATTTTAGGCCCATAGTCACTCCTGAATGTAGGAAGTGCAGAAATCGACCCAGTTGAAATTCCTCCGTTGGGGCCTTCCTGGCCTCACACCAAGCAACATATTTTCGCCATATGCGATGATAATGTTTTGCGATCACATCTTTCCTAGCCTTAATCAGCGTAGGAATGACTTCCTCCGGAATGCCTTTTTCCTTTAGGATCCGGCGTTCAACCGCCATGCCGTCAAACGCAGCCGCGGTAAGTCTTGGAACAGACAGGGCCCCTGCTGCAGCAGGTCCTGTCTGAGCGGCAGAGGCCATGGGTCCTCTGAGATCATTTCTTGAAGTTCTGGGTACGAAGCTCTTCTTGGCCAATCCGGAACCACGAGTATAGTTCGTACTCCTCTCCTTCTTATTATTCTCAGTACCTTGGGTATGAGAGGCAGAGGAGGGAACACATACACCGACTGGTACACCCACGGTGTTACCAGAGCGTCCACAGCTATCGTCTGAGGGTCCCTTGACCTGGCGCAATATATTTTTAGCTTTTTGTTTAGGCGGGACGCCGACATGTCCACCTGTGGCCTTTCCCAATGGTGTACAATCATTTGGAAGACTTCTGGATGAAGTCCCCACTCTCCCGGGTGGAGGTCGTGCCTGCTGAGAAAGACTGTTTCCCAGTTGTCCACTCCGGGAATGAACACTGCTGACAGTGCTAACACATGATTTTCCGCCCATCGGAAAATCCTTGTGGCTTCTGCCATCGCCATCCTGCTTCTTGTTCCGCCCTTTTGGTTTACATGGGCGACCGCCGTGATGTTGTCTGACTGGATCAGCACCGGCTGGTGTTGAAGCAGGAGTCTAGCCTGACTTAGGGCATTGTAAATGGCCCTTAGTTCCCGAATATTTATGTGTAGGGAAGTCTCCTGACTCGACCATAGTCCTTGGAAGTTTCTTCCCTGTGTGACTGCCCCCCAGCCTCGAAGGCTGGCATCCGTGGTCACCAGGACCCAGTCCTGTATGCCGAATCTGCGGCCCTCTAGAAGATGAGCGCTCTGCAGCCACCACAACAGCGACACCCTGGCCCTTGGAGACAGGGTTATCAGCCGATGCATCTGAAGATGCGACCCGGACCACTTGTCCAACAGATCCCACTGGAAGATCCTTGCATGGAACCTGCCGAATGGATTTTCTTCGTAAGAAGCTATCATCTTTCCCAGGACTCGCGTGCATTGATGCACCGACACCCAGAGCCGGCCATAGGCATAGGCAAACTAGGCAATTGCCTAGGGCATTTGATATGCCTAGGGGCATCAGCAGCTGCTGCTGATTAAAATGATATGCAGCATGCCTATATTCTGTGTGTAGCATTTCATATGCAGATCCAGCCACAGTCTCACACAGTATATAGGCATGCTGCATATCATTTTAATCAGCAGAAGCTGCGTGTGCATCCTAGCTACATAGCAATGCAAATAAGATGCATTTTCATAAAAAAAAGATGTGCCCGACGTTAACCTTGAGGCAAGATTTATGAGGACACATCTGTATCCAAGCAGAGGCAGAGGTCACAGTGTTAGTGGCAGTGTGAGTGCTGTGTGCATGTGAGTGGGTTGGTTGTGCAGTAGTGTTCGGAATATGTGTAAGGAGCATTATGTGTGTCATGTAAAAATGCATTAATAATGTGCAACATATGTGTAAAGGGGCACTATGTGTGTCATTATGTGTATAAGGGCATTAATAATGTGCAGCAAATGTGTAGGGGGCACTATGTGTGTCATTATTTGTATAAGGGCATTAATAATGTGCGGCATATGTGTAAGGGACATTATGTGTAAAAGGGCATTAATAAAGGTTGTCATAATGTGTAAGGCGCATTATGTTTATAAGGACTTTAATAAGGTGTCTCATATGTGTAAGGGGCATTACTGTGTGGAATAAGGTGTATAAATGCATTACTAATGTGTGGCATTATGTGTATAAGGTGCTCTACTATGTGGCGTTGCCTATAGAAAGGGCACTACTGTGTCATCTACTGTGAATAAAGAGCAATAGGGTGTGGTGTAATGTGAATAAGGAGCAATTCAGTGTGATGTAATGTGAATAAAGGGCTCTACTGTGAGGAGTAACGTTTATAAGGTAAAGTGATTCTACTGTGGGATGTAATGTGAATTAGGGACACTATCACATGATCAAATGTGAATAAAGTTGAAGTACTGTGTGGTGTAATTGGAATTGGGGTTACTATTGTGTGGCCATGCCCCTTGCCAGCAAAAACACACCCCTTTTTGGGCTGTGCGCCAAATGTGCGAACCGTTCCTATTTAAAATATAGGGGGTACAAACACCAAAATAAGGACTGCTATAGGTGAGGGGTGATGGTGCTGGGAAAGAGGTGCAAGGTCAGAGGCAGAACCAGTGGTGGTGCTAGGGGGCACCAGCCAAAATTTTGCCTAGGGCATCAAATCGGTTAGGGCCGGCTCTGCCGACACCTGTATTTGTTTTAGGAGGTCTCTGACTAGAGATGACAACTCCTTGGCCTTCTCTTCCGGGAAAAACACTTTTTCCTGTTCTGTGTCCAGAACCATACCCAGGAACAGTAGACGTGTCGTAGGAACCAGCTGCGACTTTGGAATATTCAGAATCCAGCCGTGCTGTTGTAGCACTTCCCGAGATAGTGCTACTCCGACCAACAACTGCTCCCTGGACCTCGCCTTTATAAGGAGATCGTCCAAGTACGGGATAATTATAACTCCCTTTTTTCGAAGGAGTATCATCATTTCGGCCATTACCTTGGTAAATACCCTCGGTGCCGGGGACAGACCAACGGCAACGTCTGGAATTGGTAATGACAGTCCTGTACCACAATTTTGAGGTACTCCTGGTGAGGAGGGTAAATGGGGACATGCAGGTAAGCATCCTTGATGTCCCGTGATACCATGTAATCCCCTTCGTCCAGGCTTGCAATAACCGCCCTGAGCGATTCCATTTTGAACTTGAACCTTCGTATATAAGTGTTCAAAGATTTCAATTTTAGAATGGGTCTCACCGAACCGTCTGGTTTCGGTACCACAAACATTGTGAAATAGTAACCCCGGCCTTGTTGAAGGAGGGGTACCTTGATTATCACCTGCTGGAAGTACAGCTTGTGAATTGCCGCCAGTACTACCTCCCCTTTCTCCGAGGGCAGCAGGCACGGCTGATTTGAGATAACGGCGAGGGGGAGTCGCCTCGAACTCCAGCTTGTATCCCTGTGATACTACTTGCAGAACCCAGGGATCCACCTGTGAGCGAGCCCACTGGTCGCTGAAGTTCCCGAGACGCGCCCCCACCGCACCTGGCTCCACCTGTGGAGCCCCAGCGTCATGCGGTGGACTCAGATGAAGCGGGGGAAGATTTTTGATCCTGGGAACTGGCTGTCTGGTGCAGCTTTTTCCCTCTTCCCTTGTCTCTGTGCAGAAAGGAAGCGCCTTTGACCCGCTCGCTTTTCTGAAGCCGAAAGGACTGTACCTGATAATACGGTGCTTTCTTAGGCTGTGAGGAAACCTGAGGTAAAAAAAAAATTTCCCAGCTGTTGCTGTGGATACGAGGTCCCAGAGACCATCCCCAAACAATTCCTCACCCTCATAAGGCAGAATCTCCATGTGCCTTTTAAAGTCAGCATCACCTGTCCACTTCCGGGTCCCTAATACCCTCCTGGCAGAATGGACATTGCATTAATTTTGGATGCCAGCCGGCAAATATCCCTCTGTGCATCCCTCATATATAAGACGACGTCTTTAATATGCTCTATGGTTAGCAAAATAGTATCCCTGTCTAGGGTATCGATATTATCTGACAGGGTATCAGACCACGCTGCAGCAGCACTATCCATGCTGAGGCAATTGCAGGTCTCAGTATAGTACCTGAGTGTGTATATACAGACTTCAGGATAGCCTCCTGCTTTTTATCAGCAGGCTCCTTCAAGGTGGCCGTATCCTAAGACGGCAGTGCCACCTTTTTTGACAAACGTGTGAGCGCCTTATCCACCCTAGGGGATATCTCCCAATGTGACCTATCCTCTGGCGGGAAAGGGTACGCCATCAGTAACTTTTTAGAAATTACCAGTTTCTTATCGGGGGAACCCACGCTTCATTCACTCATCTGATGGGGGAACAAAACACTGGCTGCTTTTTCTCCCCAAACATAAAACCCCTTTTTTTTTGTTGTGGTACTTGGGTTAATGTCAGAAATGTGTAACACATTTTTCATTGCCGAGATCATGCAACGGATGTTCCTAGTGGATTGTGTATATGTCTCAACCTCGTCGACACTGGAGTCAGACTCCGTGTCGACATCTGTATCTGCCATCTGAGGTAGCGGGCGTTTTTGAGCCCCTGATGGCCTTTGAGACGCCTGGGCAGGCGCGGGCTGAGAAGCCGGCTGTCCCATAGCTGTTACGTCATCCAGCCTTTTACATAAGGAGTTGACACTGTCGGTTAAAACCTTCCACTTATCCATCCACTCTGGTGTCGGCCCCACAGGGGGCGACATCACATTTATCGGCATCTGCTCCGCCTCCACGTAACCTTCCTCCTCAAACATGTCGACACAGCCGTACCGACACACCGCACACACACAGGGAATGCTCTGACTGAGGACAGGACCCCACAAAGTCCTTTGGGGAGACAGAGCGAGAGTATGCCAGCACACACCAGAGCGCTATATAATGCAGGGATTAACACTATAACTGAGTGATTTTTCCCAATAGCTGCTTGTATACACAATATTGCGCCTAAATTTAGTGCCCCCCCCTCTCTTTTTAACCCTTTGAGCTTGAAAACTACAGGGGAGAGCCTGGGGAGCTGTCTTCCAGCTGCACTGTGAAGAAAAAATGGCGCCAGTGTGCTGAGGGAGATAGCCCCGCCCCTTTTTCGGCGGACTTCTCCCGCTTTTTTATGGATCTCTGGCAGGGGTATTTTACACATATATAGCCTATATGACTATATATTGTGTAGATTTGCCAGCCAAGGTGTTTAATATTGCTGCTCAGGGCGCCCCCCCCCCCAGCGCCCTGCACCCATCAGTGACCGGAGTGTGAGGTGTGCATGAGGAGCAATGGCGCACAGCTGCAGTGCTGTGCGCTACCTTGGTGAAGACCGAAGTCTTCTGCCGCCGATTTCCAGGACCGTCTTCTTGCTTCTGGCTCTGCAAGGGGGACGGCGGCGCAGCTCCGGGACCGGACGATCGAGGTCGGGCCCTGTGTTCGATCCCTCTGGAGCTAATGGTGTCCAGTAGCCTAAGAAGCCCAAGCTAGCTGCAAGCAGGTAGGTTCGCTTCTTCTCCCCTTAGTCCCTCGTAGCAGTGAGTCTGTTGCCAGCAGATCTCACTGAAAATAAAAAAACTAAAATATACTTTATTTTTCTAGGAGCTCAGGAGAGCCCCTAGTGTGCATCCAGCTCAGCCGGGCACAAGATTCTAACTGAGGTCTGGAGGAGGGTCATAGTGGGAGGAGCCAATGCACACCAGGTAGTCCTAAAGCTTTCTTTAGTTGTGCCCAGTCTCCTGCGGAGCCGCTATTCCCCATGGTCCTTACGGAGTCCCAGCATCCACTTAGGACGTCAGAGAAATAAATATGTTTTCACACCCCCTCTACGCACACAATTAGCAGCCTTACACATAACAGCCACAGTAGTGTTCCTTACACACAATGTCTCCAGTATAGTGTCAGATACACATAATGTCTCCAGTATAGTGCCAGATACACAATGTGCAGTGCCAGATAGACATGATATGCCCCCCAGCAGTGCCAGCTACACACAATATGCCCCCCAGCAGTGCCAGCTACACGATAGTGTTCACTTTTTAGGGCAGGGAGGGCACATTTTTAAGTTAGGAGGGCAAAATGATGTACATACTGTAATGCTTGTTGCTCATCTACCTACATGGTAAAGCATGGACAGTGCGCGACGAAGGCGCGCAGCAAAAATTTAGGGGTGTGCTTCGTGGGGAAGGTGCGTGACCACATAATAGTGGCAATTCGCTTTACACCACACAGTAGTGCAGTTAATACACACTGCACCAGGTAGAACCTCCTAGACACTTTGCGCCAGGCAGAGCACGTTAGACACTTTGCGCCAGGCAGAGCACGTTAGACACTTTGCGCTAGGCAGAGCACGTTAGACACTTTGCGCCAGGCAGAGCACGTTAGACACATTGCCTAGCCACAGACGCCTAGCGGGAACACTACATGATATGCTCCCCAGCCGTGTCAGCTACACATGACATGCCCCCCAGCAGTGCCAGCAACACATGACATGCCCCCCAGCAATGCCAGATACATAAATGGCCACACAGTGCCAGATATGTAGATACAGAAAAGCCCCCACAGTGCCAGATAAATGCCCCCACAGTGCTACATAAATGCCCCCACAGTGCTACATAAATGCCCCCACAGTGCTACATAAATGCCCCCAGTGCCAGATAAATGCCCCCACAGTGCCAGATAAATGCCCCCACAGTGCCAGATAAATGTCCCCACAGTGCCAGATAAATGCCCACAGTGCCAGATAAATGCTCCCACAGTGCCAGATAAATGCCCCCACAGTGCCAGATAAATGTCCCCACAGTGCCAGATAAATGCTCCCACAGTGCCAGATAAATGCCCCCACAGTGCCAGATAAATGCCACAGTGCCAGATAAATGCCCCCAGTGCCAGATAAATGTCCCCACAGTGCCAGATAAATGCCCCCAGTGCCAGATAAATGTCCCCACAGTGCCAGATAAATGTCCCCACAGTGCCAGATAAATGCCCCCAGTGCCAGATAAATGCCCCCACAGTGCCAGATAATTGCCCCCACAGTGCCAGATAAATGCCCCCAGTGCCAGATAAATGCCCCCACAGTGCCAGATAAATGTCCCCACAGTGCCAGATAAATGTCCCCACAGTGCCAGATAAATGCCCCCAGTGCCAGATAAATGCCCCCACAGTGCCAGATAAATGTCCCCACAGTGCCAGATAAATATCCGCACAGTGCCAGATAAATGCCCCCACAGTGCCAGATAAATGCCCCCACAGTGCCAGATAAATGCCCGTGCCAGATAAATGCCCCCACAGTGCCATAAATTCACTCACCCCCCCCCCCAAATACCTGCGGCGTTGGAGGGGGAGGAGTACTGCTGTGCGGGGGTGCGGGTGCAGTGCAGGTCCGGGTGCGGGCGGGCAGCCAGGAAGCCTCTTGAGTGCGCGCTGCGCGGCGCCGGCGTCTGACGTTAGACACCGGCGCCGCTCAGCGCGTATAGCGCACTCAAGTCACACACGATGCTGCAGTGCACAGGGCCGGCTCCATGTTCGAATATGGCGGCGCCAGCGCGCTGCGCCCCTTAAGGGTGGCGCCCTGCGCGGCCGCTCTATTCGAACATGCCTAGAGCCGGCCCTGACGACAGCACACGGCTACTTTGCATCACTTGTTAGGGCTCATACACACGTGTTTCCACCTTACCTTGCAGTTATAGAGCACTCAGAAAGTGCTGACGTGTGTATTGACATGCAAGTGTATGCAGGCTGAATGAGCGTATCCATAGATAACTTCTGAAAAATACAGTCAGCATCCAAAATAACATTAATGGAATACATCTGTGCACTAACCAAGTGACACATTTATTTGGGAAGTTGGTGCTAAGTTTTATAGGAAGTTTGAAAAGGATTCTCGAGCTCCTGAGCATTAGAGACAATTACTGGCTACCTGGTTTTATCTGGCAATCTATCCAGATTGTGACATTAATGATACTTTAAGGCTTAATCCCTATTAGGAATGAATAATTGGCATTTTTATCTTGTAATTGTTGCTAATTACAGCTTATGCTCTAAAACTATTTTGGTTTAATGGATAGTGTTTGTTAAATATACTGAAAAAAGTAACATAAAATGTGCATTCAAAACAGACAAGATCACATTCAATATGTTACACCTAAATTATCACAGCAGACCCACATTAAATAGAAGCTTCTTATTACTTGTAGTAGAGCTGTTCTTCCCCTATAGAGTGTAAGCTTGGGAGCAGGGCCCTCTGACCTCTGTCTGTGTGTTATTCTCCAGTCTTGTTTGTCTGTTTTGTTCACAATTATAAATGTTACTAATACTTCTTTCAGACATCAGACTCGGGAAATTGCTGGGTCTAGCTTGCTGGCAAATTCTCGGGTCAGAGTTCCATGACCCTGGTCGGGAGAAGGATCACCCGGGTCATTTCCTTTCAAACATATCAAAATCCCGGGTTGATACGCGTTCACATGCATACACCTGGGATTCTGATGCATGTTTGAAAGGGGAACTAATGAAAAAATAAGCTAAACATGCCTGAAGGTTACCGATACAAATATTCGGACAAGCATACTATTCAGCAAGTGTTTAGAATTTCACTGTAGGTATGGGTCATCTACCATCACATTAGTATCAGCTCCAGTCCCCACTGTGGGTGGGAGCTCTGCCAGGAAAGAAAGATAAGTACCACCCAATGCCGAGAAGGTTGCAATGACTCCAGTACCCGAGCTGAGGCAACCCAATCAGATACTGAAAGCATAACCATCTCCAGTCTACAGAAAGTAAACTAGACTCCGGTCGCTAGAGAGGGAAGCAGCCCTATATCACTGCAATCTTCCCCATATAGATGATCACAGATAGTGGGATTGGTAGTAAGTACAAGGGCCAAGTGCCAAGGAAAGGACCTCCAGCAAATTGTTATATGGGTGTGGCAACTACTAGAGAGCAGGTTCAGGTTATTTATCAATAACTAAATGTCAGTTTACAGTTAGGAGTAAGCAACTTGCTCTATAAGTAGTAATTTACTGACGGAACACAGCTGACAGGTGATAACTTGAGATGAGAGTAATTTAGCTGCTTATGAAAACAGTGATGGCAGTGGTTCCCAAAACTTTCTTGAATCACAGGGAAAAAAATATTAAATATTAAATTAAGGAGGAGATGTAGTAAGTAGTAAAAAGAGTGGAGAAGTTGCCCATGGCAACCAATCAGTTGCTCTGTATAATTTTATAGTATGCAAATCATAAATGTTACGTTAATGCTGATCGGTTGCCATGGGTAACTTCTCCACTGGCTCACTTCTCCACTCGTTTCACTGCTTAGTACATCTCCTCCTAAGTAAATTGTGCCTGCCTGTCATCCTCAGGGTCAGTTATGTGGTGGTGTACAGTCATGCTTTTGATTGATTGGCCACATCTTTTATGATTGGCAGCCACTAGCACTGGTTTTGCCCATCACCATAAATAATTTGATTTGGTCCTGGACCACCAACCCGAGTCACTCCTGCAAGAGCCTCGCGGGCACCTTAGGGTGCCATGGCACACAGCTTGCGAACCACTGAGTTATGTTAAATGTTATATACCATATTACAAAGTGTCAATTCCATGTCACTAATTGTAATTTTTAGTGATGAGCGGGTTCGGTTCCTCGGAATTCGACCCGCCCGAACTTCACCTTTTTTTTTACACGGGTCCGAGCGACTCGGATCCTCCCGCCTTGCTCGGTTAACCCGAGCGCGCCCGAACGTCATCATCCCGCTGTCGGATTCTCGCGAGACTCGGATTCTATATAAGGAGCCGCGCGTCGCCGCCATTTTCACACGTGCATTGAGATTGATAGGGAGAGGACGTGGCTGGCGTCCTCTCCGTAATAGAAAAGACTAAGAGTGACATTGTTATAATTGTGGGGAGGATTGGGGACGGGGAGCAGCTGTTAGGGAGTACAGTGCAGGGTTTTGATTATACCACCAGTGATTTTAATCCTTTGTTTCTCTGCCTGAAAAAAAACGCTCCACCATATCTGTGGCTTTGCTCACTCAGTGTGCTGCACTGCTGCATGATATATCTGTGCTGAGTGCACTGCTCTGCTCACACTGCCTAATTGTGGGGACTGGGGAGCAGTTATAGCAGGAGTACAGTGCACAGTTTTGCTGACAGTGACCACCAGTCCAGTATACGTTTGTCTGCCTGAAAAACACTGTGGTGTTTTTTTTTTTTCTTTCTTCATGCTAGTTTGTTTAGCAGTCTGCTGACAGTGTCCACCAGGTCCGTTATACAGTATATTATATATATAAGCACTAAGCAGCAGTACGGTAGGCCACGGCTGTACCTACCTCTGTGTCGTCAGTGCACTCGTCGTCCATAAGTATAAGTAATACTATACTATCCATCCATCTACATTGTATACCTGTGTTTTTTTTTTCTTTCTTCATACTAGTTTAGCAGTCTGCTGACAGTGTCCACCAGGTCCGTTATACAGTATATTATATATATAAGCACTAAGCAGCAGTACGGTAGGCCACGGCTGTACCTACCTCTGTGTCGTCAGTGCACTCGTCGTCCATAAGTATAAGTAATACTATACTATCCATCCATCTACATTGTATACCTGTGGTGTTTTTTTTTCCTTTCTTCATACTAGTTTAGCAGTCTGCTGACAGTGTCCACCAGGTCCGTTATACAGTATATTATATATATAAGCACTAAGCAGCAGTACGGTAGGCCACGGCTGTACCTACCTCTGTGTCGTCAGTGCACTCGTCGTCCATAAGTATAAGTAATACTATACTATCCATCCATCTACATTGTATACCTGTGGTGTTTTTTTTTCTTTCTTCATACTAGTTTAGCAGTCTGCTGACAGTGTCCACCAGGTCCATTATACAGTATATTATATATATAAGCACTAAGCAGCAGTACGGTAGGCCACGGCTGTACCTACCTCTGTGTCATCAGTGCACTCGTCGTCCATAAGTATAAGTAATACTATACTATCCATCCATCTACATTGTATACCTGTGGTGGCTTTTAGTTGTGCGCAAAATATGGAGAACAAAAATGTGGAGGTTAAAAAAATAGGGAAAGATCATGATCCACTTCCACCTCGTGCTGAAGCTGCTGCCACTAGTCATGGCCAAGACGATGAAATGCCATCAACGTCGTCTGCCAAGGCCGATGCCCAATGTCATAGTACAGAGCATGTAAAATCCAAAACACAAAAGATCAGTAAAAAAATGATCCAAAAATCAAAATTAAAAGCGTCTGAGGAGAAGCGTAAACTTGCCAATATGCCATTTACGACACGGAGTGGCAAGGAACGGCTGAGGCCCTGGCCTATGTTCATAGCTAGTGGTTCAGCTTCACATGAGGATGGAAGCACTCATCCTCTCGCTAGAAAAAAGAAAAGACTTGCGGCAAAAGCACAGCAAAGAACTGTGCGTTCTTCGAAATCACAAATCCCAAAGGAGAGTCCAATTGTGTCGGTTGCGATGCCTGACCTTCCCAACACTGGACGGGAAGAGCTTGCGCCTTCCACCATTTGCACGACCCCTGCAAGTGTTGAAAGGAGCACCCGCAGTCCAGTTCCTGATAGTGAAATTGAAGATGTCAGTGTTGAAGTACACCAGGATGAGGATATGGGTGTTGCTGGCGCTGGGGAGGAAATTGACAAGGAGGATTCTGATGGTGAGGTGGTTTGTTTAAGTCAGGCACCCGGGGAGACACCTGTTGTCCGTGGGAGGAATATGGCCATTGACATGCCTGGTGAAAATACCAAAAAAAATCAGCTCTTCAGTGTGGAAGTATTTCAACAGAAATGCGGACAACAGGTGTCAAGCCGTGTGTTGCCTTTGTCAAGCTGTAATAAGTAGGGGTAAGGACGTTAACCACCTCGGAACATCCTCCCTTATACGTCACCTGCAGCGCATCATTCATAATAAGTCAGTGACAAGTTCAAAAACTTTGGGCGACAGCGGAAGCAGTCCACTGACCAGTAAATCCCTTCCTCTTGTAACCAAGCTCGCGCAAACCACACCACCAACTCCCTCAGTGTCAATTTCCTCCTTACGCAGGAAAGCCAATAGTCCTGCAGGCCATGTCACTGGCAAGTCTGACGAGTCCTCTCCTGCCTGGGATTCCTCCGATGCATCCTTGAGTGTAACGCCTACTGCTGCTGGCGCTGCTGTTGTTGCTGCTGGGAGTCGATCGTCATCCCAGAGGGGAAGTCGGAAGACCACTTGTACTACTTCCAGTAAGCAATTGACTGTCCAACAGTCCTTTGTGAGGAAGATGAAATATCACAGCAGTCATCCTGTTGCAAAGCGGATAACTGAGGCCTTGACAACTATGTTGGTGTTAGACGTGAGTCCGGTATCCGCCGTTAGTTCACAGGGAACTAGACAATTTCTTGAGGTAGTGTGCCCCCGTTACCAAATACCATCTAGGTTCCACTTCTGTAGGCAGGCGATACCGAGAATGTACACAGACGTCAGAAAAAGACTCACCAGTGTCCTAAAAAATGCAGTTGTACCCAATGTCCACTTAACCACGGACATGTGGACAAGTGGAGCAGGGCAGACTCAGGACTACATGACTGTGATAGCCCACTGGGTTGATGTATTGCCTCCCGCTGCAAGAACAGCAGCGGCGGCACCAGTAGCAGCATCTCGCAAACGCCAACTCGTTCCTAGGCAGGCTACGCTTTGTATCACCGCTTTCCAGAATACGCACACAGCTGAAAACCTCTTACGGCAACTAAGGAAGATCATCGCAGAATGGCTTACCCCAATTGGACTCTCCTGGGGATTTGTGGCATCGGGCAACGCCAGCAATATTGTGCGTGCATTACATCTGGGCAAATTCCAGCACGTCCCATGTTTTGCACATACCTTGAATTTGGTGGTGCAGAATTATTTAAAAAACAACAGGGGCGTGCAAGAGATGCTGTCGGTGGCCAGAAGAATTGCGGGCCACTTTCGGCGTGCAGGCACCGCGTACAGAAGACTGGAGCACCACCAAAAAAACCTGAACCTGCCCTGCCGTCATCTGAAGCAAGAGGTGGTAACGAGGTGGAATTCAACCCTCTATATGCTTCAGAGGATGGAGGAGCAGCAAAAGGCCATTCAAGCCTATACATCTGCCCACGATATAGGCAAAGGAGGTGGAATGCACCTGTCTCAAGCGCAGTGGAGAATGATTTCAACATTGTGCAAGGTTCTGCTGCCCTTTGAACTTGCCACACGTGAAGTCAGTTCAAACACTGCCAGCCTGAGTCAGGTCATTCCCCTCATCAGGCTTTTGCAGAAGAAGCTGGAGGCATTGAAGGAGGAGCTAAAACAGAGCGATTCCGCTAGGCATGTGGGACTTGTGGATGGAGCCCTTCATTCGCTTAACCAGGATTCACGTGTGGTCAATCTGTTGAAATCAGAGCACTACATTTTGGCCACCGTGCTCGATCCTAGATTTAAAACCTACGTTGGATCTCTCTTTCCGGCAGACACAAGTCTGCAGGGGTTCAAAGAACTGCTGGTGAGAAAATTGTCAAGTCAAGCGGAACGCGACCTGTCAACATCTCCTCCTTCACATTCTCCCGCAACTGGGGGTGCGAGGAAAAGGCTATGAATTCCGAGCCCACCCGCTTGCGGTGATGCAGGGCAGTCTGGAGCGACTGCTGATGCTGACATCTGGTCCGGACTGAAGGACCTGCCAACGATTACTGACATGTCGTCTACTGTCACTGCATATGATTCTCTCACCATTGAAAGAATGGTGGAGGATTATATGAGTGACCGCATCCAAGTAGGCACGTCAGACAGTCCGTACGTATACTGGCAGGAAAAAGAGGCAATTTGGAGGCCCTTGCACAAACTGGCTTTATTCTACCTAAGTTGCCCTCCCTCCAGTGTGTACTCCGAAAGAGTGTTTAGTGCCGCCGCTCACCTTGTCAGCAATCGGCGTACGAGGTTACTTCCAGAAAATGTGGAGAAGATGATGTTCATTAAAATGAATTATAATCAATTCCTCCATGGAGACATTCACCAGCAGCAATTGCCTCCAGAAAGTACACGGGGATCTGAGATGGTGGATTCCAGTGGGGACGAATTAATAATCTGTGAGGAGGGGGATGTACACAGTGAAAGGGGTGATGAATCGGACGATGATGATGAGGTGGACATCTTGCCTCTGTAGAGCCAGTTTGTGCAAGGAGAGATTGCTTCTTTTTTGGTGGGGGCCCAAACCAACCAGTCATTTCAGTCACAGTCGTGTGGCAGACCCTGTCGCTGAAATGATGGGTTGGTTAAAGTGTGCATGTCCTGTTTATACAACATAAGGGTGGGTGGGAGGGCCCAAGGACAATTCCATCTTGCACATCTTTTTTCTTTCATTTTTCTTTGCGTCATGTGCTGTTTGGGGAGTATTTTTTGGAAGGGCCATCCTGCGTGACACTGCAGTGCCACTCCTAGATGGGCCAGGTGTTTGTGTCGGCCACTAGGGTCGCTTAGCTTACTCACACAGCTACCTCATTGCGCCTCTTTTTTTTCTTCTTTGCGTCATGTGCTGTTTGGGGAGTATTTTTTGGAAGGGCCATCCTGCCTGACACTGCAGTGCCACTCCTAGATGGGCCAGGTGTTTGTGTCGGCCACTAGGGTCGCTTAGCTTACTCACACAGCTACCTCATTGCGCCTCTTTTTTTTCTTCTTTGCGTCATGTGCTGTTTGGGGAGTATTTTTTGGAAGGGCCATCCTGCCTGACACTGCAGTGCCACTCCTAGATGGGCCAGGTGTTTGTGTCGGCCACTAGGGTCGTTTAGCTTACTCACACAGCTACCTCATTGCGCCTCTTTTTTTTCTTCTTTGCGTCATGTGCTGTTTGGGGAGTATTTTTTGGAAGGGCCATCCTGCGTGACACTGCAGTGCCACTCCTAGATGGGCCAGGTGTTTGTGTCGGCCACTAGGGTCGCTTAGCTTACTCACACAGCTACCTCATTGCGCCTCTTTTTTTCTTTGCGTCATGTGCTGTTTGGGGAGTATTTTTTGGAAGGGCCATCCTGCCTGACACTGCAGTGCCACTCCTAGATGGGCCAGGTGTTTGTGTCGGCCACTTGGGTCGCTTAGCTTAGCCATCCAGCGACCTCGGTGCAAATTTTAGGACTAAAAATAATATTGTGAGGTGTGAGGTGTTCAGAATAGAATGAAAATGAGTGTAAATTATGGTTATTGAGGTTAATAATACTTTGGGATCAAAATGACCCCCAAATTCAATGATTTAAGCTGTTTTTTAGGGTTTTTTGAAAAAAACACCCGAATCCGACAAAAAAAATTCGGTGAGGTTTTGCCAAAACGCGTTCGAACCCAAAACACGGCCGCGGAACCGAACCCAAAACCAAAACACAAAACCCGAAAAATTTCCGGTGCACATCACTAGTAATTTTATTTCTTAACCTTTACACTCCTAAAAATGTGAATGTGCAAATTGCTAAATCTACCATACAAACTCTGCATTCTTAACCTGTAAGTTAGTTATTCACCCCACCTACTCCCCCCAATTACATTACATTTTCAAAGAGCTTTCAAAGTTCAAAAACATGCAACATGCCATTATCATGGAAAGAGCTTATTGATGCCCCAAGGGGAATGATTACAGAAGGATTCTGAATGATACTAATTCCTAAGCTGTCAACGTATTTTTAACATCTGCTTTTGTTATAGCGCTCGCTCAATAAAAAGCCTACCTCTAAGTGAGACAGCAATTAAAAATAAAGTCTTAAAGGTGGGAGAGAGCTTAGCGTGCCCACGTCAGGTGCAGGCCTCTAAGCAGCAGCCTGGAATGCTAGTTTTCTGTCTCCAAACTGAGACATCTAGGGAGAGTGGTTTTATTATTGTCAGGAAAGGTGCTACATGTCTTTAGGAAAAAGCCTTAAAGGATACTTAAAAGTTAAATGGAAGTTCGGATTACCCAAATTGTAGTGTCTGTCAATACTAAGCCGCCTAGAACAAAATGACTTTGTGCTTGAAGTTGTAGTTTAGTGGTTCATGTATCAAGCAGTTAAAAGAGTGGAGAAGTGGACTATTGGAGAAGTTGTCTAGAGCATCCAATCAGACTCCACCTATCGTTTTATAGAATGTACTTGATAAATGCTACAGCAAAGCTTATTGGTTGCTATAGGCAACATCTTCCCTGGTCCACTTCTCATCTCTTTCCACTGCTGGATACATCAACCCCTAATTAATCTGGTATCAAAATGCGGCCAGGTA
Organism: Pseudophryne corroboree; assembly: GCF_028390025.1. NCBI lineage: Eukaryota > Metazoa > Chordata > Amphibia > Anura > Myobatrachidae > Pseudophryne > Pseudophryne corroboree. The sequence goes on along the minus strand of NC_086446.1, from coordinate 700,868,693 downwards.
GGCATATTCGTCATGCCACCATGATACTACTAAGGGCTGCCATTAGGGGGGAACCTGCCCTGACAGATTGGGGGCACGGCAGCAGATTGCGGACCAGCAGCCAGGCATGGAGAGACAGTGGCAGCATCTCGAATTTGGAGCAAGCCACGAGCCAATAGCAGGCCATGGACCAGCAACCTATGAGGAGCAACAAACTGTGGAGTTCCGGGCCCTGACAGACTGCTGGCCCGGCAGCAGATAGTGGGCCGGTAGCCAGGCATAGAGAGACAGTTGTGGCATTTCAAATTTAGAGCCAGCCACAAGCCAATCAGAGCTCGTGGACCAGAAGCCAATCAGGAGCAGCGATTGGCTCATGGCCGACATTAAATTAAAAATGCCACACTGCCTTCTCCATGCCTGGCTTGCTGCCGATGCAAGATCTGCAATCACCTCAGTGTTCTAGGCGAGCGGGGGGCAGTGTTGGATCCAGGGGGGTCCCTGTAAAACACAACTGTGGTGACAGTGTCAAACGTGTCCTGATGTGCTGCAGCTATGGACAGGGGGTGAGCCACAAACAGATACACAGTCATATGGCGGCCAGCACCTGGATGGGACAGGGGCTGACAACACCCCAACATCACAGTTGATTCTTCCCTTTACTCTTGGAGACAGAGGCAGACCCTACAGTAGCAGCGTGCAGGGAGTGTTATTACTAGTCTATGTCTTATGTACACTGGCGTATTTATAATGGGTAAGTGGAGCCCACATTGCATGCTCTGCACCCATTTTCTTCAATACTCACCCTCCAGAGTCCCGCATCAGCAGGAGCAGTGCTGCAGAAATCACCAGGAATATGGTGTGGTGGCCATTTTTTCCGGCATTTCGCACATGCACAGTAAGAAAACCACTGGGAAAATGGCTGCAGTGCCATTTTCCCAGAGACCTGCGCTTGCGCCCTAGATTCTGGCACACCCCTAGTGTCCCCGAGTGATCCTAGTGCCCACAGCGCAGCCGGCTAGAAAGGGTGGGAGTGGGGGCAGAATGTGTGTGTGTGTGTGTGTGTGTGTGTGTGTGTGTGTGTGTGTGTGATGGATTGCTAATAACTTGTCCCGTGCGTGACATATCCTATAACATTATATCCCCATTAGTATCTCCACTATATTCTTTTCATATGCTAATAAGCAGTTTTTTTGGGTGGGATCCTGCCTATTTGGTCAGTCCCAGGCCACACAATTTCTGATGGCAGCCCTGATACCACTAGCTCCTATTGCAGTTACCGGATGCATTCTGGTTCCCAAAGCTTGTTGGCCACTCATAGGGCACAACCACACCCATACTGCCCTGTCCAAAATACAATTATAAAACTAAAATGAAATTAGAATGCCTCTGTATGTGCTAGGCTTACAATTTTATAGGTTTGGACATACTTTAATGAATATTCTCCTAGGAAACAACCCTCAGTGTCCATAAAGATCTGACATGCGGCACATTCCTATGCTAGACAGTTACCTACTGAGACAACAATGCATTGTGGTGCTGGCTTACAACAACAAATACCTCAGAACTACTTCCTGGAGCCTGTAAAGGAAAGACAATTGAGCATAAAGATGTTGCAGTCATCACAGCCGTAATGCGGAGCTGTCAGGTCAGTTATCTCTGGCGATAACAGAACATTCTGTAGGAACACACGATAGTAAATAAATGAGTAAACAAATTTTATGGGACAATAGACAGACAAAAGTGCATCATAGCTGCCTTATATCCTACCCTGGGGAGGGACTAATCATATGATTTATCCTATACAGATGGCCATGCATAATTTATCCTTCACATCAAACACACCTGCACAACACATCATAAATCATACAGGCCAGTCCAGAATATCATTGTATTTCCACTGCACTATGGGGATAATTCCAAGTTGATCGCAGCAGGAAATTTTTTAGCAGTTGGGCAAAACCATGTGCACTGCAGGGGAGGCAGATATAACATGTGCAGAGAGAGTTAGATTTGGGTTGGTTATTTTGTTTCTGTGCAGGGTAAATACTGGCTGCTTTATTTTTAACTGCAATTTAGATTGCAGATTGAACACACCACACCCAAATCCATCTCTCTCTGCACGTTATATCTGCCTCCCCTGCAGTGCACATGGTTTTGCCCAACTGCTAACAAAGGCCCTCATTCCGAGTTGTTCGTAGCAGTTCATCGCATCGCAAACGGCGTAATTCCGCAAACTGCGCATGCGCAAATGCAGAACTGCGCGTGCGCAAAGGGAGCGATACGACGCTTGTGCAAAATTACTAACTGAAAATCTGCTCGTACAACACCAACGACAATAGGGAGTGACGGAGGCGTGACAGAGGCTCGGCTTCGCTATCTAACGAAATGGACGTGAAAGTGGGTGGCTAGTGTGGGAGTATGCAACCAGCAGTAGGCGTGTTTTTAGCAGAAATGCGTATCCGATGGTAAAATGTACACAACAAATGTTCGCTATCTTGTCGCAGCCGAGGAGTAAGTCTGCAGTTACTCTGCACTTGCGAAGTACTGTTACAAGTGTGTCTGCCCTAATTAGCAATTATTTAGCTAATGAATTCACCTGTTGTCCAATTACTTGACAAACACTGCTCTGCCAAAATACTACAAACAGCAATTGTCTGGACACATAAACATTAGAGATGAGCGGGTTCGGTTTCTCTGAATCCGAACCCGCACGAACTTCATGTTTTTTTCACGGGTCCGAGCAGACTCGGATCCTCCCGCCTTGCTCGGTTAACCCGAGCGCGCCCGAACGTCATCATGACGCTGTCGGATTCTCGCGAGACTCGGATTCTATATAAGGAGCCGCGCGTCGCCGCCATTTTCACACGTGCATTGAGATTGATAGGGAGAGGACGTGGCTGGCGTCCTCTCCATTTAGATTAGGGTTGAGAGAGAGAGAGAGAGATTGACCTGAGGCTGTGATACTGTAGAAGAGAGTGCAGAGTTTAGTGACTGACGACCACAGTGACCACCAGACAGTGCAGTTGTTTGTTTTATTTAATATATCCGTTCTCTGCCTGAAAAAAACGATACACACAGTGACTCAGTCACATACCATATCTGTGTGCACTGCTCAGCCCAGTGTGCTGCATCAATGTATATATATATCTGACTGTGCTCAGCTCACACAGCTTATAATTGTGGGGGGGACTGGGGAGCACTGCAGTGCCAGTTATAGGTTATAGCAGGAGCCAGGAGTACATAATATTATATTAAAATTAAACAGTGCACACTTTTGCTGCAGGAGTGCCACTGCCAGTGTGACTAGTGACCAGTGACCTGACCACCAGTATATATAATATTAGTAGTATACTATCTCTTTATCAACCAGTCTATATTAGCAGCAGACACAGTACAGTGCAGTAGTTCACGGCTGTGGCTACCTCTGTGTCGGCACTCGGCAGCCCGTCCATAATTGTATATACCACCTAACCGTGGTTTTTTTTTCTTTCTTTATAGTCATACTAGTTACGAGTATACTATCTCTTTATCAACCAGTCTATATTAGCAGCAGACACAGTACAGTGCGGTAGTTCACGGCTGTGGCTACCTCTGTGTCGGCACTCGGCAGCCCGTCCATAATTGTATATACCACCTAACCGTGGTTTTTTTTTCTTTCTTTATACATACATACTAGTTACGAGTATACTATCTCTTTATCAACCAGTCTATATTAGCAGCAGACACAGTACAGTGCGGTAGTTCACGGCTGTGGCTACCTCTGTGTCGGCACTCGGCAGCCCGTCCATAATTGTATATACCACCTAACCGTGGTTTTTTTTTCTTTCTTTATACATACATACTAGTTACGAGTATACTATCTCTTTATCAACCAGTCTATATTAGCAGCAGACACAGTACAGTGCGGTAGTTCACGGCTGTAGCTACCTCTGTGTCGGCACTCGGCAGCCCGTCCATAATTGTATATACCACCTAACCGTGGTTTTTTTTTCTTTCTTTATACATACATACTAGTTACGAGTATACTATCTCTTTATCAACCAGTCTATATATTAGCAGCAGACACAGTACAGTGCGGTAGTTCACGGCTGTGGCTACCTCTGTGTCGGCACTCGGCAGCCCGTCCATAATTGTATATACCACCTAACCGTGGTTTTTTTTTCTTTCTTTATACATACATACATACTAGTTACGAGTATACTATCTCTTTATCAACCAGTCTATATATTAGCAGCAGACACAGTACAGTGCGGTAGTTTACGGCTGTGGCTACCTCTGTGTCGGCACTCGGCAGCCCGTCCATAATTGTATATACCACCTAACCGTGGTTTTTTTTTCTTTCTTTATACATACATACTAGTTACGAGTATACTATCTCTTTATCAACCAGTCTATATTAGCAGCAGACACAGTACAGTGCGGTAGTTCACGGCTGTGGCTACCTCTGTGTCGGCACTCGGCAGCCAGTCCATAATTGTATATACCACCTAACCGTGGTTTTTTTTTCTTTCTTTATACATACATACTAGTTACGAGTATACTATCTCTTTATCAACCAGTCTATATTAGCAGCAGACACAGTACAGTGCGGTAGTTCACGGCTGTGGCTACCTCTGTGTCGGCACTCGGCAGCCCGTCCATAATTGTATATACCACCTAACCGTGGTTTTTTTTTCTTTCTTTATACATACATACTAGTTACGAGTATACTATCTCTTTATCAACCAGTCTATATTAGCAGCAGACACAGTACAGTGCGGTAGTTCACGGCTGTGGCTACCTCTGTGTCGGCACTCGGCAGCCCGTCCATAATTGTATATACCACCTAACCGTGTTTTTTTTTTCTTTCTTTATACATACATACTAGTTACGAGTATACTATCTCTTTATCAACCAGTCTATATATTAGCAGCAGACACAGTACAGTGCGGTAGTTCACGGCTGTGGCTACCTCTGTGTCGGCACTCGGCAGTCCGTCCATAATTGTATATACCACCTAACCGTGGTTTTTTTTTCTTTCTTTATACATACATACTAGTTACGAGTATACTATCTCTTTATCAACCAGTCTATATATTAGCAGCAGACACAGTACAGTGCGGTAGTTCACGGCTGTGGCTACCTCTGTGTCGGCACTCGGCAGTCCGTCCATAATTGTATACTAGTATCCAATCCATCCATCTCCATTGTTTACCTGAGGTGCCTTTTAGTTGTGCCTATTAAAATATGGAGAACAAAAATGTTGAGGTTCCAAAATTAGGGAAAGATCAAGATCCACTTCCACCTCGTGCTGAAGCTGCTGCCACTAGTCATGGCCGAGACGATGAAATGCCAGCAACGTCGTCTGCCAAGGCCGATGCCCAATGTCATAGTACAGAGCATGTCAAATCCAAAACACCAAATATCAGTAAAAAAAGGACTCCAAAACCTAAAATAAAATTGTCGGAGGAGAAGCGTAAACTTGCCAATATGCCATTTACCACACGGAGTGGCAAGGAACGGCTGAGTCCCTGGCCTATGTTCATGGCTAGTGGTTCAGCTTCACATGAGGATGGAAGCACTCAGCCTCTCGCTAGAAAAATGAAAAGACTAAAGCTGGCAAAAGCAGTAGCACCGCAAAGAACTGTGCGTTCTTCGAAATCCCAAATCCACAAGGAGAGTCCGACTCCAATTGTGTCGGTTGCGATGCCTGACCTTCCCAACACTGGACGTGAAGAGCATGCGCCTTCCACCATTTGCACGCCCCCTGCAAGTGATGGAAGGAGCACCCGCAGTCCAGTTCCTGATAGTCAGATTGAAGATGTCAGTGTTGAAGTACACCAGGATGAGGAGGATATGGGTGTTGCTGGCGCTGGGGAGGAAATTGACCAGGAGGATTCTGATGGTGAGGTGGTTTGTTTAAGTCAGGCACCCGGGGAGACACCTGTTGTCCGTGGTAGGAATATGGCCGTTGACATGCCTGGTGAAAATACCAAAAAAATCAGCTCTTCGGTGTGGAAGTATTTCACCAGAAATGCGGACAACAGGTGTCAAGCCGTGTGTTCCCTTTGTCAAGCTGTAATAAGTAGGGGTAAGGACGTTAACCACCTCGGAACATCCTCCCTTATACGTCACCTGCAGCGCATTCATAATAAGTCAGTGACAAGTTCAAAAACTTGGGCCGACAGCGGAAGCAGTCCACTGACCAGTAAATCCCTTCCTCTTGTAACCAAGCTCACGCAAACCACCCCACCAACTCCCTCAGTGTCAATTTCCTCCTTCCCCAGGAATGCCAATAGTCCTGCAGGCCATGTCACTGGCAATTCTGACAAGTCCTCTCCTGCCTGGGATTCCTCCGATGCATCCTTGCGTGTAACGCCTACTGCTGCTGGCGCTGCTGTTGTTGCTGCTGGGAGTCGATGGTCATCCCAGAGGGGAAGTCGTAAGACCACTTTTACTACTTCCACCAAGCAATTGACTGTCCAACAGTCCTTTGCGAGGAAGATGAAATATCACAGCAGTCATCCTACTGCAAAGCGGATAACTGAGGCCTTGACATCCTGGGTGGTGAGAAACGTGGTTCCGGTATCCATCATTACTGCAGAGCCAACTAGAGACTTGTTGGAGGTACTGTGTCCCCGGTACCAAATACCATCTAGGTTCCATTTCTCTAGGCAGGCGATACCGAAAATGTACACAGACCTCAGAAAAAGAGTCACCAGTGTCCTAAAAAATGCAGCTGTACCCAATGTCCACTTAACCACGGACATGTGGACAAGTGGAGCAGGGCAGGGTCAGGACTATATGACTGTGACAGCCCACTGGGTAGATGTATGGACTCCCGCCGCAAGAACAGCAGCGGCGGCACCAGTAGCAGCATCTCGCAAACGCCAACTCTTTCCTAGGCAGGCTACGCTTTGTATCACCGCTTTCCAGAATACGCACACAGCTGAAAACCTCTTACGGCAACTGAGGAAGATCATCGCGGAATGGCTTACCCCAATTGGACTCTCCTGTGGATTTGTGGCATCGGACAACGCCAGCAATATTGTGTGTGCATTAAATCTGGGCCAATTCCAGCACGTCCCATGTTTTGCACATACCTTGAATTTGGTGGTGCAGAATTTTTTAAAAAACGACAGGGGCGTGCAAGAGATGCTGTCGGTGGCCAGAAGAATTGCGGGACACTTTCGGCGTACAGGCACCACGTACAGAAAACTGGAGCACCACCAAAAACTACTGAACCTGCCCTGCCATCATCTGAAGCAAGAAGTGGTAACGAGGTGGAATTCAACCCTGTATATGCTTCAGAGGTTGGAGGAGCAGCAAAAGGCCATTCAAGCCTATACAATTGAGCACGATATAGGAGGTGTGGTGCACCTGTCTCAAGCGCAGTGGAGAATGATTTCAACGTTGTGCAAGGTTCTGATGCCCTTTGAACTTGCCACACGTGAAGTCAGTTCAGACACTGCCAGCCTGAGTCAGGTCATTCCCCTCATCAGGCTTTTGCAGAAGAAGCTGGAGACATTGAAGGAGGAGCTAACACGGAGCGATTCCGCTAGGCATGTGGGACTTGTGGATGGAGCCCTTAATTCGCTTAACAAGGATTCACGGGTGGTCAATCTGTTGAAATCAGAGCACTACATTTTGGCCACCGTGCTCGATCCTAGATTTAAAGCCTACCTTGGATCTCTCTTTCCGGCAGACACAAGTCTGCTGGGGTTCAAACACCTGCTGGTGAGTAAATTGTCAAGTCAAGCGGAACGCGACCTGTCAACAACATCTCCTCCTTCACATTCTCCCGCAACTGGGGGTGCGAGGAAAAGGCTCAGAATTCCGAGCCCACCCGCTGGCGGTGATGCAGGGCAGTCTGGAGCGACTGCTGATGCTGACATCTGGTCCGGACTGAAGGACCTGACAACGATTACGGACATGTCGTCTACTGTCACTGCACATGATTCTCTCACCATTGAAAGAATGGTGGAGGATTATATGAGTGACCGCATCCAAGTAGGCACGTCACACAGTCCGTACTTATACTGGCAGGAAAAAGAGGCAATTTGGAGGCCCTTGCACAAACTGGCTTTATTCTACCTAAGTTGCCCTCCCACAAGTGTGTACTCCGAAAGAGTGTTTAGTGCCGCCGCTCACCTTGTCAGCAATCGGCGTACGAGGTTACATCCAGAAAATGTGGAGAAGATGATGTTCATTAAAATGAATTATAATCAATTCCTCCGTGGAGACATTGACCAGCAGCAATTGCCTCCACAAAGTACACAGGGAGCTGAGATGGTGGATTCCAGTGGGGACGAATTGATAATCTGTGAGGAGGGGGATGTACACGGTGATATATCGGAGGATGATGATGAGGTGGACATCTTGCCTCTGTAGAGCCAGTTTGTGCAAGGAGAGATTAATTGCTTCTTTTTTGGTGGGGGTCCAAACCAACCCGTCATATCAGTCACAGTCGTGTGGCAGACCCTGTCACTGAAATGATGGGTTGGTTAAAGTGTGCATGTCCTGTTTATACAACATAAGGGTGGGTGGGAGGGCCCAAGGACAATTCCATCTTGCACCTCTTTTTTCTTTTCTTTTTCTTTGCGTCATGTGCTGTTTGGGGAGGGTTTTTTGGAAGGGACATCCTGCGTGACACTGCAGTGCCACTCCTAGATGGGCCCGGTGTTTGTGTCGGCCACTAGGGTCGCTTATCTTACTCACACAGTCAGCTACCTCATTGCGCCTCTTTTTTTCTTTGCGTCATGTGCTGTTTGGGGAGGGTTTTTTGGAAGGGACATCCTGCGTGACACTGCAGTGCCACTCCTAGATGGGCCCGGTGTTTGTGTCGGCCACTAGGGTCGCTTATCTTACTCACACAGTCAGCTACCTCATTGCGCCTCTTTTTTTCTTTGCGTCATGTGCTGTTTGGGGAGGGTTTTTTGGAAGGGACATCCTGCGTGACACTGCAGTGCCACTCCTAGATGGGCCCGGTGTTTGTGTCGGCCACTAGGGTCGCTTATCTTACTCACACAGCTACCTCATTGCGCCTCTTTTTTTCTTTGCGTCATGTGCTGTTTGGGGAGGGTTTTTTGGAAGGGACATCCTGCGTGACACTGCAGTGCCACTCCTAGATGGGCCCGGTGTTTGTGTCGGCCACTAGGGTCACTAATCTTACTCACACAGCTACCTCATTGCGCCTCTTTTTTTCTTTGCGTCATGTGCTGTTTGGGGAGGGTTTTTTGGAAGGGCCATCCTGCGTGACACTGCAGTGCCACTCCTAGATGGGCCCGGTGTTTGTGTCGGCCACTAGGGTCGCTTATCTTACTCACACAGCGACCTCGGTGCAAATTTTAGGACTAAAAATAATATTGTGAGGTGTGAGGTATTCAGAATAGACTGAAAATGAGTGGAAATTATGGTTTTTGAGGTTAATAATACTTTGGGATCAAAATGACCGCCAAATTCTATGATTTAAGCTGTTTTTTAGGTTTTTTGGAAAAAAACACCCGAATCCAAAACACACCCGAATCCGACAAAAAAAATTCGGTGAGGTTTTGCCAAAACGCGGTCGAACCCAAAACACGGCCGCGGAACCGAACCCAAAACCAAAACACAAAACCCGAAAAATTTCCGGCGCTCATCTCTAATAAACATTTTGGTAGCACCTATAAATCTGACACGCTACCAAATACAGGTTGAGTATCCCTTATCCAAAATGCTTGGGACTAGAGGTATTTTGGATATGGGATTTTTCCGTATTTTGGAATAATTGCATACCATAATGAGATATCATGATGGACCTAAATCTAAGCACAGAATACATTTATGTTTCATATACACCTTATACACACAGCCTGAAGGTCATTTAAAACAATATTTTTAATAACTGTGTATTAAACAAAATTTGTGTACATTGAGCCATCAGAAAACAAAGGTTTCACTCTCTCACTCTCACTCAAAAAAGTCAGTATTTCGGAATATTCCGTATTTCGGAATATTTGGATATGGGATACTCAACCTGTAATGGCTTATTTATTTTAAGTGCAAAATAAACATTGATGTTAAATGCATGTTGTAATTATTTCTTTCTCTAACGTCCTAGTGGATGCTGGGTACTCCGTAAGGACCATGGGGAATAGCGGGCTCCGAAGGAGGCTGGGCACTCTAGAAAGATCTTAGACTACCTGGTGTGCACTGGCTCCTCCCACTATGACCCTCCTCCAAGCCTCAGTTAGATTTCGTGCCCGGCCGAGGTTGGATGCACACTAGGGGCTCTCCTGAGCTCTTAGAAAGTTATAGTCTTAGAATTTGTTATTTTCAGTGAGACCTGCTGGCAACAGGCTCACTGCAGCGAGGGACTAAGGGGAGAAGAAGCGAACTCGCCTGCTTGCAGCCAGATTGGGCTTCTTAGGCTACTGGACACCATTAGCTCCAGAGGGATCGACCGCAGGCCCAGCCTTGATGTTCGGTCCCGGAGCCGCGCCGCCGTCCCCCTTACAGAGCCAGAAGCAAGAAGATGGTCCGGAAAATCGGCGGCATGAAGACTCTGTCTTCACCAAGGTAGCGCACAGCACTGCAGCTGTGCGCCATTGCTCCTCTCACACACTTCACACTCCGGTCACTGAGGGTGCAGGGCGCTGGGGGGGGCGCCCTGAGGCAGCAATAAAAACACCTTGGCTGGCTAAAATACCTCAATATATGGCCCCAGGGGCTATATATGAGGTAAATACCCCTGCCAGAATTCCATAAAAAACGGGAGAATAGGCCACGAAAAAGGGGCGGAGCCTATCTCCTCAGCACACTGGCGCCATTTTTCCCTCACAGCTCGGCTGGAGGGAAGCTCCCTGGCTCTTCCCTGCACAGTAAGAGGGAAAAGAGAGGGGGGGCATTAAATTTGGCACTGTATACAGTATATTATATAAAAGCTATTAGGGACATAACTCAGTTAGTCCCTGTATATATATAGCGCTCTGGTGTGTGCTGGCATACTCTTACTCTGTCCCCCCAAAGGGCTTTTGTGGGTCCTGTCCTCGTTTAGAGCATTCCCTGTGTGTCTGCGGTGTGTCGGTACGGCTGTGTCGACATGTTGAATGAGGAGGCTTATATGGTGACAGAACAGAGGCCGATATATGTGATGTCGCCCCCTGTGGGGCCGACACCAGAGTGGATGGATAGGTGAAAGGTATTAACCGACAGTGTCAACTCCTTACATAAAAGGGTGGATGACGTAACAGCTGTGGGACAGCCGGCTTCGCAGCCCGCGCCTGCCCAGGCGTCTCAAAGGCCATCAGGGGCTCAAAAACGCCCGCTCTCTCAGATGGCAGACACAGATGTCGACACGGAGTCTGACTCCAGTGTCGACAAGGTGGAGACATATACACAATCCACTAGGAACATCCGTGACGTGATCCCGGCAATAAAAAATGTGTTATACATTTCTGACTTTAACCCAAGCACCTCTAAAAATGGGTTTTAGGTTTGGGGAGAAAAAACAGGCAGTGTTTTGTTCCCCCATCAGATGAATAAATGAAGTGTGTGAAAGCGTGGGTTCCCCCGTTAAGAAACTGGTAATTTATAAAAAGTTACTGATGGCGTACCCTTTCCCGCCAGGTGGATAAGTTACGCTGGGAGATATCCCCTAGGGTGGATAAGGCGCTCACACGTTTGTCAAAAAAGGTGGCACTGCCGTCTTAGGATACGGCCACTTTAATAGGTACCTGTTGATAAAAAACAGGAGGCTATCCTGAAGTCTGTATTTACACACTCAGGTACTAGACTGAGACCTGCAGATAGTGCTGCTGCAGCGTGGTCGGTGACCCTGTCAAACAGGGATACTAGTTGGCAAACATAAAAACATATTAAAGACGTCGTCTTATATATGGGGGATGCACAGAGGGATATTTTGCCGGCTGGCATCCAAAATAAATGTAATGTCCATTCTGTCAGGAGGGTATTAGAGACCTGTCACTGGACAGGTGATGCTGACTTAAAAAGCGCATAGAGAGCCTTATAAGGGTGAGGAATTATTTGGGGATGGTCTCTGGGACCTCGTATCCACAGCAACTGCTGGGAAGAAATAATTTTACCTCAGGTTTCCTCACAGACAAAGGTACAGTCCTTTCGGCTTCAGAAAAGCAAGCGGGTCAAATGGCGCTTCCTTTCTGTACAGAGACAAGGGTAGAGGGAAAAAAGCTGCACCAGTCAGCCTGTTCCCAGAATCAAGATTCTTCCCCCGCCTCCTGTGAGGCCACACCATGACGCGGGTGCTCCACAGGTGTAGCCAGGTACGGTGGGGGGCCGTCTCAAAAATTTCAGCAATTAGTGGGCTCGCTCACAGGTGGATCCCTGTTTCTTTCAAGTAGTATTTCAGGGGTACAAGCTGGAATTCGAGATGTCTCCCCCCAGCCGTTTCCTAAAATATGCCTTGCTGACAACTCCCTCAGGCAGGGAGGCTGTGCTAGAGGCAATTAATAAGCGGTATTCCCAGCAGGTAATACTCAAGGTGCCCCTACTTCAACAAGGACGGGGTTACTATTCCACACGGGTTGGGGTACCGAAACCGCATGGTTCGGTGTGACCCATTTTATATTTAAAATCCTTGAACACAAAAATTCAAGTTCAAGATGGAATCGCTCAGGGCGGTTATTCCAAGCCTGGACGAGGGGGATTACATGGTATCCTGGGACATCAAGGATGCTTACCTGCATGTCCCCATTTACCATCCTCGCCAGGAGTACCTCAGATTTGTGGTACAGGATTACCATTACCAAGTCCAGACACTGCCGTTTGGACTGTACATGGCACCGAGGGTGTTTTATCAAGGTAATGGCCGAAATGTTGATACTCCTTCAAAAAAAGGGAGTTGTAATTATCCCGTACTTGGACAATCTCGTTATAAGGGCGAAGTCCAAGGAGCAGTTGGGAGTCGGGGTAGCACTATTTTGGAAAGTGCTACAACAGCATGGTTGGATTCTAAACAGTCCAAAGTCACAGCTGGTTCCTATGACACGTCTACTGTTCCTGGGGATGGTTCTGGACATAAACCAGAAATAGTGTTTCTCCCGGAGGAGAAAGCCAAGGAGTTGTCATCTCTAGTCAGAGACCTCCTGAAGCCAAAATAGGTAGCGGTGCATCATTGCACGCGAGTCCTGGGAAAAATGGTAGCTTCCTACGAAGCAATCCCATTAGGCAGGTTCCATACAAGAACTTTTCAGAGGGACCTGTTGGACAAGTGGTCCGGATCGCATCTTCCGATGCATAGGCTGATAACCCTGTCTCCAAGGACCAGGGTATCTCTACTGTGGTGGCTGCAGAGTGCCCATCTTCAAGAGGGCCGCAGGTTCGGCATACAGGACTAGGTCCTAGTGACCATGGATTCCAGCCTTTGAGGCTGGGAGGCAGTCACACAGGGAAGAAATTTCCAGGGACTTTGGTCAAGTCAGGTTATTTCCCTACACATAAATATTCTGGACCTGAGGGCCATTTACAATGCCCTGAGGCCGGCAAGGCCTCTGCTTCAAAACCAGCCGGTACTGATCCAATCAGACAACATCACGGCAGTCGCCCATGTAAACCAACAGGGCGGCACAAGAAGCAGGATGGCGATGGCAGAAGCCACAAGGATTCTCCGATAGGCGGAAAATCATGTGTTAGCACTGTCAGCAGTGTTCATTCCCGGAGTGGACAACTGGGAAGCAGATCTTCTCAACAGACACGACCTCCACCCGGAAGAATGGGGACTTCCTCCAGAAGTCTTCCAATAGGATTGTACACCATTGGGAAAGGCCACAGGTGGACATGATGGCGTCCCGCCTCAACAAAAAGCTATAAAAGATATTGCACCGGGTCAAGGGACCCTCAGGCGATAGCTATGGACGCTCTGGTAACACCGTGGGTGTACCAGTCGGTTTATGTGTTCTCCCCTCTGCCTCTCATACCAAAGGTACTGAGAATAATAAGAAGGCGAGGAGTAAGAACGATACTCGTGGATGGCCAAGAAGAGCTTGGTACCCAGAACTTCAAGAATTTATATCAGAGGACCCATGGCCTCTGCCACTCAGACAGGACCTGCGGCAGCAGGGGCCCTGTCTGTTCCAAGACTTACCGCAGCTGCGTTTGTCGGCATGGCGGTTGAACGCCGGATCCTGAAGGAAAAGGGCATTCCGGAGGAAGTCATTCCTACGCTTACTAAAGCCAGGAAAGAGGTTACAGCAACTCATTATCACCGCATATGGCGAAAATATGTTGCATGGTGTGAGGCCGAAAGGGCCCCAACAGAGGAATTTCAACTAGGTCGATTTCTGCATTTCCTGCAAGCAGGAGTGACTATGGGCCTTAAATTGGGTTCCATTAAGGTACAGATCTCGGCTCTGTCGATTTTCTTTCAAAAAGAACTAGCTTCAGTACCTGAAGTTCAGACATTTATAAAAGGAGTGCTGCAGAGTCAGCCCCCGTTTGTGCCTCCTGTGGCACCTTGGGATCTCAACGTGGTGTTGAGTTTCTTAAAATCACATTGGTTTGAACCACTAAAGACCGTGGATCTGAAATATCTCACGTGGAAGGTGGTTATGTTATTGGCCTTGGCTTCTGCCAGGCGAGTATCAAAGTTGGCGGCTTTGTCTTGTAAAAGCCCTTATTTGATTTTCCATATGGATAGGGCAGAATTGAGGACTCGTCCCCAGTTTCTCCCAAAGGTGGTGTCAGCGTTTCACCTGAACCAGCCTATTGTGGTGCCTAGGCTACTAGGGACTTGGAGGACTCCAAGTTGCTAGACGTTGTCAGGGCACTGAAAATATATGTTTCCAGAACGGCTAGAGTCAGAAAATCTGACTCGCTGTTTATCCTATATGCACCTAACAAGCTGGGTGCTCCTGCTTCTAAGCAGACTATTGCTCGTTGGATTTGTAGTACAATTCAGCTTGCACATACTGTGGCAGGCCTGCCACAGCCAAAATCTGTCAATGCCCATTCCACAAGGAAGGTGGGCTCATCTTGGGCGGCTGCCCGAGAGGTCTCGGCTTTACAACTTTGCCGAGCAGCTACTTGGTCAGGGGCAAACACGTTTGCAAAATTCTACAAATTTGATACCCTGGCTGAGGAGGACCTGGAGTTCTCTCATTCAGTGCTGCAGAGTCATCCGCACTCTCCCGCCCGTTTGGGAGCTTTGGTATAATCCCCATGGTCCTTACGGAGTTCCCAGCATCCACTAGGACGTTAGAGAAAATAAGAATTTACTCACCGGTAATTCTATTTCTCGTAGTCCGTAGTGGATGCTGGGCGCCCATCCCAAGTACGGTTTATCTGCAATACTTGTACATAGTTATGGTTAACTAAATCGGGTTATTGTTGAGCCATCTGTTGAGAGGCTCTATTGTTTCATACTGTTAACTGTGTTTCATATCACGAGTTGTACGGTGTGATTGGTGTGGCTGGTATGAGTCTTACCCGGGATTCAAAATCCTTCCTTATTGTGTACGCTCGTCCGGGCACAGTACCTAACTGAGGCTTGGAGGAGGGTCATAGTGGGAGGAGCCAGTGCACACCAGGTAGTCTAAGATCTTTCTAGAGTGCCCAGCCTCCTTCGGAGCCCGCTATTCCCCATGGTCCTTACGGAGTTCCCAGCATCCACTACGGACTACGAGAAATAGAATTACCGGTGAGTAAATTCTTATTTTAATGCTAGCAAATGCAATCAAGTGTCAATAAAACAACTTCTAAACTACATCAGCTAAATCTTATCGACATAGACATCTTCCTTTGTACATACCAAATAACATGAACAACATAATGCAGCCTACACTTCATGTTACTTATTAATTTTTTATAAAAATTTGTTTGGAATATGTGTCCATATCTAATATTATGTCATGTTGCCCCTAGTAACCCAAGGTCCTTTTTTTTATTTTATTTATATGGCCAGTTAAGTTTTGTGCAAGGCATACCTGTTTTAAATTAGAATATGCAATGTTTGTATGAATATTCTGATTGTTCCCTTGTTCCACAAATGTCTATATGCCATGCTAAAGTTTACAGGGCTAAGTTTTCCATAGTGCATAACCTTTAATAAAACACACAAACAATTGTGTAATCAATATTTTTTTACTTCAAAAAATATATTAAATCAGAAACACAACATGGCTACAGATGAGCATCACATACAAAGATGGACATAGCAACAAGCAGATGCCACTGACAAAATTCACATAGCAGTACCCAGTACTATGGTAACACCATCTTCTGACAAAATATGATGTTTAATATTTAATAAGTATATGTTGTGAACCCCCAGCCAGACGAAACTTTTAGGGGAACTGAGCTCGATTCTGGAACCAACACACAAACACAACCATACACAGCACGCTAGGAAGAGGAAGATGGCTCAGGTGTACACGAAAATAACTCACAAGCTACAATTTAAAAAAACACAAATATACCCTTTCACTTTGAGGGAGTTGTACATTCTGGCCACACATGCCAAAAATATATAAAAACATTGAGGTAACATGTAAAACATGGGTGCTGCCCATCTGGAGAGACATCACTTTCTCTTATTTTTACTAGAGATGAGCGGGTTCGGTTTCTCTGAATCCGAACCCGCCAGAACTTCATGTTTTTTTTCACGGGTCCGAGCGACTCGGATCTTCCCGCCTTGCTCGGTTAACCCGAGCGCGCCCGAACGTCATCATGACGCTGTCGGATTCTCGCGAGGCTCGGATTCTATCGCGAGACTCGGATTCTATATAAGGAGCCGCGCGTCGCCGCCATTTTCACACGTGCATTGAGATTGATAGGGAGAGGACGTGGCTGGCGTCCTCTCCATTTAGATTATAAGAGACTGAGAGAGATTTACTGGAGCTGACTAGGAGGAGTACTGTTACTGTAGAAGTGTAGAGACTGAGTGGAGAGAGTTTACTAGTGAGGACAGTGCAGTTTACTTTATAATCCGTTCTCTGCCTGAAAAAAGCGATACACAGCACACAGTGACTCAGTCACATACCATATCTGTGTGCACTGCTCAGGCTCAGGCCAGTGTGCTGCATCATCTATTATCTATATATAATATTATATATATATCTGTCTGACTGCTCAGCTCACACAGCTTATAATTGTGGGGGAGACTGGGGAGCACTACTGCAGTGCCAGTTATAGGTTATAGCAGGAGCCAGGAGTACATAATATATTATATAGTGAGTGACCACCAGACACACAGTGCAGTTTATTTAATATATCCGTTCTCTGCCTGAAAAAAGCGATACACACAGTGACTCAGTCAGTCACATACCATATCTGTGTGCACTGCTCAGGCTCAGGCCAGTGTGCTGCATCATCTATTATCTATATATAATATTATATATATCTGTCTGACTGCTCAGCTCACACAGCTTATAATTGTGGGGGAGACTGGGGAGCACTACTGCAGTGCCAGTTATAGGTTATAGCAGGAGCCAGGAGTACATAATATATTATATAGTGAGTGACCACCAGACACACAGTGCAGTTTATTTAATATATCCGTTCTCTGCCTGAAAAAAGCGATACACACAGTGACTCAGTCAGTCACATACCATATCTGTGTGCACTGCTCAGGCTCAGGCCAGTGTGCTGCATCATCTATTATCTATATATAATATTATATATATCTGTCTGACTGCTCAGCTCACACAGCTTATAATTGTGGGGGAGACTGGGGAGCACTACTGCAGTGCCAGTTATAGGTTATAGCAGGAGCCAGGAGTACATAATATATTATATAGTGAGTGACCACCAGACACACAGTGCAGTTTATTTAATATATCCGTTCTCTGCCTGAAAAAAGCGATACACACAGTGACTCAGTCAGTCACATACCATATCTGTGTGCACTGCTCAGGCTCAGGCCAGTGTGCTGCATCATCTATATATATTATATATCTGTCTGACTGCTCAGCTCACACAGCTTATAATTGTGGGGGAGACTGGGGAGCACTACTGCAGTGCCAGTTATAGGTTATAGCAGGAGCCAGGAGTACATATTATATTAAAATTAAACAGTGCACACTTTTGCTGCAGGAGTGCCACTGCCAGTGTGACTGACCAGTGACCTGACCACACTGACCACCAGTATAGTTAGTAGTATACTTATATTGTGATTGCCTGAAAAAGTTAAACACTCGTCGTGTGACTTCACTTGTGTGGTTTTTTTTTTTATTCTATAAAAATAAAACTCATTCTGCTGACAGACAGTGTCCAGCAGGTCCGTCATTATATAATATATAATATATACCTGTCCGGCTGCAGTAGTGATATATATATATTTTTTATATCATTTATCATCCAGTCGCAGCAGACACAGTACGGTAGTTCATGGCTGTGGCTACCTCTGTGTCTCTGCACTCGGCAGGCAGTCCGTCCATAATTGTAATACCACCTAACCGTGGATTTTTTTCATTCTTCTTTATACATACATAGTTACATAGACATCTTCTCTTTATCAACCAGTCTATATTAGCTGCAGACACAGTACAGTACGGTAGTTCACGGCTGTGGCTACCTCTGTGTCTGCACTCGGCAGGCAGTCCGTCCATAATTGTATACCGCCTAACCGTGGTTTTTTTTCATTCTTCTTTATACATACATAGTTACATAGACATCTTCTCTTTATCAACCAGTCTATATTAGCTGCAGACACAGTACAGTACGGTAGTTCACGGCTGTGGCTACCTCTGTGTCTGCACTCGGCAGGCAGTCCGTCCATAATTGTATACCACCTAACCGTGGATTTTTTTCAGTCTTCTTTATACATACATAGTTACATAGACATCTTCTCTTTATCAACCAGTCTATATTAGCTGCAGACACAGTACAGTACGGTAGTTCACGGCTGTGGCTACCTCTGTGTCTGCAGTCGGCAGGCAGTCCATAATTGTATACTAGTATCCATCTCCATTGTTTACCTGAGGTGCCTTTTAGTTGTGCCTATTAAAATATGGAGAACAAAAATGTTGAGGTTCCAAAATTAGGGAAAGATCAAGATCCACTTCCACCTCGTGCTGAAGCTGCTGCCACTAGTCATGGCCGAGACGATGAAATGCCAGCAACGTCGTCTGCCAAGGCCGATGCCCAATGTCATAGTACAGAGCATGTCAAATCCAAAACACCAAATATCAGAAAAAAAAGGACTCCAAAACCTAAAATAAAATTGTCGGAGGAGAAGCGTAAACTTGCCAATATGCCATTTACCACACGGAGTGGCAAGGAACGGCTGAGGCCCTGGCCTATGTTCATGGCTAGTGGTTCAGCTTCACATGAGGATGGAAGCACTCAGCCTCTCGCTAGAAAAATGAAAAGACTCAAGCTGGCAAAAGCAGCACAGCAAAGAACTGTGCATTCTTCGAAATCCCAAATCCACAAGGAGAGTCCAATTGTGTCGGTTGCGATGCCTGACCTTCCCAACACTGGACGTGAAGAGCATGCGCCTTCCACCATTTGCACACCCCCTGCAAGTGCTGGAAGGAGCACCCGCAGTCCAGTTCCTGATAGTCAGATTGAAGATGTCAGTGTTGAAGTACACCAGGATGAGGAGGATATGGGTGTTGCTGGCGCTGGGGAGGAAATTGACCAGGAGGATTCTGATGGTGAGGTGGTTTGTTTAAGTCAGGCACCCGGGGAGACACCTGTTGTCCGTGGGAGGAATATGGCCGTTGACATGCCAGGTGAAAATACCAAAAAAATCAGCTCTTCGGTGTGGAGGTATTTCACCAGAAATGCGGACAACAGGTGTCAAGCCGTGTGTTCCCTTTGTCAAGCTGTAATAAGTAGGGGTAAGGACGTTAACCACCTCGGAACATCCTCCCTTATACGTCACCTGCAGCGCATTCATAATAAGTCAGTGACAAGTTCAAAAACTTTGGGTGACAGCGGAAGCAGTCCACTGACCAGTAAATCCCTTCCTCTTGTAACCAAGCTCACGCAAACCACCCCACCAACTCCCTCAGTGTCAATTTCCTCCTTCCCCAGGAATGCCAATAGTCCTGCAGGCCATGTCACTGGCAATTCTGACGAGTCCTCTCCTGCCTGGGATTCCTCCGATGCATCCTTGCGTGTAACGCCTACTGCTGCTGGCGCTGCTGTTGTTGCCGCTGGGAGTCGATGGTCATCCCAGAGGGGAAGTCGTAAGCCCACTTGTACTACTTCCAGTAAGCAATTGACTGTTCAACAGTCCTTTGCGAGGAAGATGAAATATCACAGCAGTCATCCTACTGCAAAGCGGATAACTGAGGCCTTGACAACTATGTTGGTGTTAGACGTGCGTCCGGTATCCGCCGTTAGTTCACAGGGAACTAGACAATTTATTGAGGCAGTGTGCCCCCGTTACCAAATACCATCTAGGTTCCACTTCTCTAGGCAGGCGATACCGAGAATGTACACGGACGTCAGAAAAAGACTCACCAGTGTCCTAAAAAATGCAGTTGTACCCAGTGTCCACTTAACCACGGACATGTGGACAAGTGGAGCAGGGCAGGGTCAGGACTATATGACTGTGACAGCCCACTGGGTAGATGTATGGACTCCCGCCGCAAGAACAGCAGCGGCGGCACCAGTAGCAGCATCTCGCAAACGCCAACTCTTTCCTAGGCAGGCTACGCTTTGTATCACCGCTTTCCAGAATACGCACACAGCTGAAAACCTCTTACGGCAACTGAGGAAGATCATCGCGGAATGGCTTACCCCAATTGGACTCTCCTGTGGATTTGTGGCATCGGACAACGCCAGCAATATTGTGTGTGCATTAAATATGGGCAAATTCCAGCACGTCCCATGTTTTGCACATACCTTGAATTTGGTGGTGCAGAATTTTTAAAAAAACGACAGGGGCGTGCAAGAGATGCTGTCGGTGGCCAGAAGAATTGCGGGACACTTTCGGCGTACAGGCACCACGTACAGAAGACTGGAGCACCACCAAAAACTACTGAACCTGCCCTGCCATCATCTGAAGCAAGAAGTGGTAACGAGGTGGAATTCAACCCTCTATATGCTTCAGAGGTTGGAGGAGCAGCAAAAGGCCATTCAAGCCTATACAATTGAGCACGATATAGGAGGTGGAATGCACCTGTCTCAAGTGCAGTGGAGAATGATTTCAACGTTGTGCAAGGTTCTGATGCCCTTTGAACTTGCCACACGTGAAGTCAGTTCAGACACTGCCAGCCTGAGTCAGGTCATTCCCCTCATCAGGCTTTTGCAGAAGAAGCTGGAGGCATTGAAGAAGGAGCTAAAAGGGAGCGATTCCGCTAGGCATGTGGGACTTGTGGATGCAGCCCTTAATTCGCTTAACAAGGATTCACGGGTGGTCAATCTGTTGAAATCAGAGCACTACATTTTGGCCACCGTGCTCGATCCTAGATTTAAAGCCTACCTTGGATCTCTCTTTCCGGCAGACACAAGTCTGCTGGGGTTGAAAGACCTGCTGGTGACAAAATTGTCAAGTCAAGCGGAACGCGACCTGTCAACATCTCCTCCTTCACATTCTCCCGCAACTGGGGGTGCGAGGAAAAGGCTCAGAATTCCGAGCCCACCCGCTGGCGGTGATGCAGGGCAGTCTGGAGCGACTGCTGATGCTGACATCTGGTCCGGACTGAAGGACCTGACAACGATTACGGACATGTCGTCTACTGTCACTGCATATGATTCTCTCAACATTGATAGAATGGTGGAGGATTATATGAGTGACCGCATCCAAGTAGGCACGTCACACAGTCCGTACTTATACTGGCAGGAAAAAGAGGCAATTTGGAGGCCCTTGCACAAACTGGCTTTATTCTACCTAAGTTGCCCTCCCACAAGTGTGTACTCCGAAAGAGTGTTTAGTGCCGCCGCTCACCTTGTCAGCAATCGGCGTACGAGGTTACATCCAGAAAATGTGGAGAAGATGATGTTCATTAAAATGAATTATAATCAATTCCTCCGCGGAGACATTGACCAGCAGCAATTGCCTCCACAAAGTACACAGGGAGCTGAGATGGTGGATTCCAGTGGGGACGAATTGATAATCTGTGAGGAGGGGGATGTACACGGTGATATATCGGAGGGTGAAGATGAGGTGGACATCTTGCCTCTGTAGAGCCAGTTTGTGCAAGGAGAGATTAATTGCTTCTTTTTTGGGGGGGGTCCAAACCAACCCGTCATATCAGTCACAGTCGTGTGGCAGACCCTGTCACTGAAATGATGGGTTGGTTAAAGTGTGCATGTCCTGTTTTGTTTATACAACATAAGGGTGGGTGGGAGGGCCCAAGGACAATTCCATCTTGCACCTCTTTTTTCTTTTCTTTTTCTTTGCATCATGTGCTGATTGGGGAGGGTTTTTTGGAAGGGACATCCTGCGTGACACTGCAGTGCCACTCCTAGATGGGCCCGGTGTTTGTGTCGGCCACTAGGGTCGCTAATCTTACTCACACAGTCAGCTACCTCATTGCGCCTCTTTTTTTCTTTGCGTCATGTGCTGTTTGGGGAGGGTTTTTTGGAAGGGACATCCTGCGTGACACTGCAGTGCCACTCCTAGATGGGCCCGGTGTTTGTGTCGGCCACTAGGGTCGCTAATCTTACTCACACAGCTACCTCATTGCGCCTCTTTTTTTCTTTGCGTCATGTGCTGTTTGGGGAGGGTTTTTTGGAAGGGACATCCTGCGTGACACTGCAGTGCCACTCCTAGATGAGCCCGGTGTTTGTGTCGGCCACTAGGGTCGCTAATCTTACTCACACAGCTACCTCATTGCGCCTCTTTTTTTCTTTGCGTCATGTGCTGTTTGGGGAGGGTTTTTTGGAAGGGCCATCCTGCGTGACACTGCAGTGCCACTCCTAGATGGGCCCGGTGTTTGTGTCGGCCACTAGGGTCGCTAATCTTACTCACACAGCTACCTCATTGCGCCTCTTTTTTTCTTTGCGTCATGTGCTGTTTGGGGAGGGTTTTTTGGAAGGGACATCCTGCGTGACACTGCAGTGCCACTCCTAGATGGGCCCGGTGTTTGTGTCGGCCACTAGGGTCGCTTATCTTACTCACACAGCGACCTCGGTGCAAATTTTAGGACTAAAAATAATATTGTGAGGTGTGAGGTATTCAGAATAGACTGAAAATGAGTGTAAATTATGGTTTTTGAGGTTAATAATACTTTGGGATCAAAATGACCCCCAAATTCTATGATTTAAGCTGTTTTTTAGTGTTTTTTGAAAAAAACACCCGAATCCAAAACACACCCGAATCCGACAAAAAAAATTCGGTGAGGTTTTGCCAAAACGCGTTCGAACCCAAAACACGGCCGCGGATCCGAACCCAAAACCAAAACACAAAACCCGAAAAATTTCAGGCGCTCATCTCTAATTTTTACCCGCCTGATGTAGTTCTTCACGGCTCGGTCTGCGAAGCGACCTTTGAGGACCCTGCCCAGTGGGATGTTCTTCCTGGGCAGAGGGAGCAGATTTGGCTGGCTCTCTGCCACTGTGGGCAAGGGAGACAGCGATGTCCTGGAGCCCTTGCATAATGGAAATTTTTTTTTTTAATCATTTCTTTCTTTATTGAAGCATTTTCGTAAAGAAAATAAGATTTTACTTACCGATAAATCTATTTCTCGTAGTCCGTAGTGGATGCTGGGGACTCCGTCAGGACCATGGGGATTAGCGGCTCCGCAGGAGACAGGGCACAAAAATAAAGCTTTAGGATCAGGTGGTGTGCACTGGCTCCTCCCCCTATGACCCTCCTCCAAGCCTCAGTTAGGATACTGTGCCCGGACGAGCGTACACAATAAGGAAGGATTTTGAATCCCGGGTAAGACTCATACCAGCCACACCAATCACACCGTACAACTTGTGATCTGAACCCAGTTAACAGTATGACAACGTAGGAGCCTCTGAACAGACGGCTCACAACAAGAACAACCCGATTTTTTTGTAACAATAACTATGTACAAGTATTGCAGACAATCCGCACTTGGGATGGGCGCCCAGCATCCACTACGGACTACGAGAAATAGATTTATCGGTAAGTAAAATCTTATTTTCTCGAACGTCCTAGTGGATGCTGGGGACTCCGTCAGGACCATGGGGATTATACCAAAGCTCCCAAACGGGCGGGAGAGTGCGGATGACTCTGCAGCACCGAATGAGAGAACTCCAGGTCCTCTTTAGCCAGGGTATCAAATTTGTAGAATTTTACAAACGTGTTCTCCCCCGACCACGTAGCTGCTCGGCAGAGTTGTAATGCCGAGACCCCTCGGGCAGCCGCCCAGGATGAGCCCACCTTTCTTGTGGAATGGGCCTTGACAGATTTAGGCTGTGGCAGGCCTGCCACAGAATGTGCAAGTTGAATTGTGCTACAAATCCAACGAGCAATCGTCTGCTTAGAAGCAGGAGCACCCAGCTTGTTGGGTGCATACAGTATAAACAGCGAGTCAGATTTTCTGACTCCAGCCGTCCTTGAAATATATATTTTCAATGCCCTGACAACGTCCAGCAACTTGGAATCCTCCAAATCGCTAGTAGCCGCAGGCACCACAATAGGCTGGTTCAGGTGAAACGCTGACACCACCTTAGGCAGAAAATGAGGACGCGTCCGCAGTTCTGCCCTGTCCGAATGGAAAATCAGATATGGGCTTTTATACGATAAAGCCGCCAATTCTGACACTCTCCTGGCTGAAGCCAGAGCCAGTAGCATGGTTACTTTCCATGTAAGATATTTCAAATCCGCCGATTTGAGTGGCTCAAACCAATGGGATTTGAGAAAATCCAAAACTACATTAAGGTCCCACGGAGCCACTGGGGGCACAACCGGGGGCTGTATATGTAGTACTCCTTTTACAAAAGTCTGGACTTCAGGAACTGAAGCCAATTCTTTCTGGAAGAAAATCGACAGGGCCGAAATTTGAACCTTAATGGACCCCAACTTGAGGCCCATAGACAATCCTGTTTGCAGGAAATGTAGGAATCGACCCAATTGAAATTCCTCCGTGGGGGCCTTCCTGGCCTCACACCACGCAACATATTTTCTCCAAATGCGGTGATAATGTTGTGCAGTCACCTCCTTCCTGGCTTTAACCAGTGTAGGAATGACCTCTTCTGGAATGCCTTTTTCCCTTAGAATTCGGCGTTCAACCGCCACGCCGTCAAACGCAGCCGCGGTAAGTCTTGGAATAGACACGGTCCCTGCTGAATCAGGTCCCGTCTTAGAGGTAGAGGCCACGGATTTTCCGTGAGCATCTCCTGAAGTTCCGGGTACCAAGTTCTTCTTGGCCAATCCGGAGCCACGAGTATCGTTCTTACTCCCCTTTGCCGTATAATTCTCAGTACTTTGGGTATGAGAGGCAGAGGAGGAAACACATACACTGACTGGAACACCCACGGTGTTACCAGAGCGTCCACAGCTATTGCCTGAGGGTCTCTTGACCTGGCGCAATACCTGTCCAGTTTTTTGTTGAGGCGAGACGCCATCATATCCACCTTTGGTTTTTCCCAACGGTTCACAATCATGTGGAAGACTTCTGGATGAAGTCCCCACTCTCCCGGGTGTAGATCGTGTCTGCTGAGGAAGTCTGCTTCCCAGTTGTCCACTCCCGGAATGAACACTGCTGACAGTGCTATCACATGATCTTCCGCCCAGCGAAGAATCCTTGCAGCTTCTGCCATTGCTCTCCTGCTTCTTGTGCCGCCCTGTCTGTTTACGTGGGCGACTGCCGTGATGTTGTCTGACTGGATCAACACCGGCTGACCCCGAAGCAGGGGTTTTGCCAGGCTTAGAGCATTGTAAATCGCTCTTAGCTCCAGTATATTTATGTGAAGAGACATCTCCAGGCTTGACCATACTCCCTGGAAGTTTCTTCCCTGTGTGACCGCTCCCCAGCCTCTCAGACTGGCATCCGTGGTCACCAGGACCCAGTCCTGTATGCCGAATCTGCGGCCTTCTAACAGATGAGCACTCTGCAACCACCACAGAAGAGACACCCTTGTCCGTGGCGATAAGGTTATCCGCTGATGCATCTGCAGATGCGATCCGGACCATTTGTCCAGCAGATCCCACTGAAAAGTTCGTGCGTGGAATCTGCCGAATGGGATTGCTTCGTAAGAAGCCACCATCTTTCCCAGGACTCTTGTGCATTGATGCACAGACACTTTTCCTGGTTTTAGGAGGTTCCTGACAAGTTCGGATAACTCCTTGGCTTTCTCCTCCGTAAGAAACACCTTTTTCTGAACCGTGTCCAGAATCATTCCCAGGAACAGTAGACGTGTTGTCGGGGTCAACTGAGATTTTGGGAAATTCAGAATCCACCCGTGTTGTTGCAGCACTACTTGGGTTAGTGCTACTCCGTCCTCCAGCTGTTCTCTGGACCTTGCCCTTATCAGGAGATCGTCCAAGTAAGGGATAATTAATACGCCTCTTCTTCGCAGAAGAATCATAATTTCGGCCATTACCTTGGTAAAGACCCGAGGTGCCGTGGACAATCCAAACGGCAGCGTCTGAAACTGATAATGACAGTTTTGCACCACGAACCTGAGGTACCCTTGATGTGAAGGGCAAATTGGGACATGCAGGTAAGCATCTTTTATGTCCAGGGACACCATAAAGTCCCCTTCTTCCAGATTTGCTATCACTGCTCTGAGTGATTCCATCTTGAACTTGAATTTTTGTATGTACAGGTTCAAAGATTTCAGATTTAGAATAGGTCTTACCGAGCCGTCCGGCTTCGGTACCACAAATAGCGTGGAGTAATACCCCTTTCCCTGTTGTAGGAGGGGTACCTTGACTATCACCTGCTGAGAAAACAGCTTGTGAATGGCTTCCAATACCGTCGCCCTGTCTGAGGGAGACGTTGGCAAAGCAGACTTTAGGAACCGGCGAGGGGGAGACTTCTCGAATTCCAACCTGTAACCCTGAGATACTACCTGCAGGATCCAGGGGTCCACCTGTGAGCAAGCCCACTGCGCGCTGAAATTCTTGAGTCGACCCCCCACCGCTCCTGAGTCCGCTTGTAAAGCCCCAGCGTCATGCTGAGGGCTTTGCAGAACCCGCGGAGGGCTTCTGTTCCTGGGAAGGGGCTGCTTGCTGCCCTCTCTTACCCTTTCCTCTGCCTCGGGGCAGATATGACTGTCCTTTTGCCCGCTTGTTCTTATAGGACCGAAAGGACTGCGGTTGAAAAGACGGTGTCTTTTTCTGTTGGGAGGGGGTCTGAGGTAAAAAGGTGGATTTCCCGGCAGTTGCCGTGGCCACCAAATCCGATAGACCGACGCCAAATAATTCCTCCCCTTTATACGGCAATACTTCCATATGCCGTTTGGAATCCGCATCACCTGACCACTGTCGTGTCCATAAACTTCTTCTGGCAGATATGGACATCGCACTTACTCTCGATGCCAGAGTGCAAATATCCCTCTGAGCATCTCGCATATAAAGAAAAGCATCCTTTAATTGCTCTAAAGTCTGTAAAATACTGTCCCTATCCAGGGTATCAATATTTTCAGTCAGGGAATCCGACCAGACCACTCCAGCACTGCACATCCAGGCTGAGGCGATGGCTGGTCGCAGTATAACACCAGTATGTGTGTATATACTTTTTAGAGTAGTTTCCAGCCTCCTATCAGCTGGATCCTTGAGGGCGGCCGTATCAGGAGACGGTAACGCCACTTGTTTTGATAAGCGTGTGAGCGCCTTATCCACCTTAGGGGGTGTTTCCCAGCGCGCCCTAACCTCTGGCGGGAAAGGGTATAATGCCAATAACTTTTTAGAAATTAGCCCTTTTCTATCTGGGTTAACCCACGCTTCATCACATACATCATTCAATTCCTCTGATTCAGGAAAAACTACAGGTAGTTTTTTCACCCCCCACATAATACCCCTTTTTGTGGTACTTGTAGTATCAGAGATATGCAAAGTCTCCTTCATTGCCGTGATCATATAACGTGTGGCCCTACTGGAAAATACGTTTGTTTCTTCACCGTCGACACTAGATTCAGTGTCCGTGTCTGGGTCTGTATCGACCGACTGAGGTAAAGGGCGTTTTACAGCCCCTGACGGTGTCTGAGACGCCTGGGCAGGTACCAACTGGTTTGACGGCCGTCTCATGTCGTCAACTGATTTTTGTAATGTGCTGACATTATCACGTAATTCCATAAACAAAGCCATC
The DNA here is from genome assembly GCF_028390025.1 of Pseudophryne corroboree. Lineage (NCBI taxonomy): Eukaryota > Metazoa > Chordata > Amphibia > Anura > Myobatrachidae > Pseudophryne > Pseudophryne corroboree. Next base: position 700,840,599 of record NC_086446.1, on the reverse strand, counting down.
CATTCCGGTGTCGACTCCCTAGGGGGTGACATCACCATTACCGGCAATTGCTCTGCCTCCACACCAACATCGTCCTCATACATGTCGACACACACGTACCGACACACAGCAGACACACAGGGAATGCTCTAATGAAGACAGGACCCCACTAGCCCTTTGGGGAGACAAAGGGAGAGTTTGCCAGCACACACCCAAGCGCTATAATATATATGGGAACAACCCTATATAAGTGTTGTATCCTTATAGCAGCTTAAATATATTAATATCGCCAAAAAAAGTGCCCCCCCTCTCTGTTTTACCCTGTTTCTGTAGTGCAGTGCAGGGGAGAGTCCTGGGAGCCTTCCTCACAGCGGAGCTGAGCAGGAAAATGGCGCTGTGTGCTGAGGAGAATAAGCCCCGCCCCCTATTTCGGCGGGCTCTTCTCCGGAATCTGTGAGATCTGGCAGGGGTTAAATACATCCATATAGCCTCAAAGGGCTATATGTGATGTATTTTTAGCCATAAAAAGGTATTATATATTGCTGCCCAGGGCGCCCCCCCAACGCCCTGCACCCTCCGTGACCGCTGTGTGAAGTGTGCTGACAACAATGGCGCACAGCTGCAGTGCTGTGCGCTACCTCAGGAAGACTGAAAAGTCTTCTGCCGCCTGCTTCTGGACCTCTTCCATCTTCGGCATCTGCAAGGGGGGTCGGCGGCGCGGCTCCGGGACGAACCCCAGGGTGAGACCTGTGTTCCGACTCCCTCTGGAGCTAATGGTGTCCAGTAGCCTAAGAAGCCAATCCATCCTGCACGCAGGTGAGTTCACTTCTCTCCCCTAAGTCCCTCGATGCAGTGAGCCTGTTGCCAGCAGGACTCACTGAAAATAAAAAACCTAAAAACTTTTTCTAAGCAGCTCTTTAGGAGAGCCACCTAGATTGCACCCTGCTCGGACGGGCACAAAAACCTAACTGAGGCTTGGAGGAGGGTCATAGGGGGAGGAGCCAGTGCACACCACCTGATCCTAAAGCTTTATTTTTGTGCCCTGTCTCCTGCGGAGCCGCTAATCCCCATGGTCCTGACGGAGTCCCCAGCATCCACTAGGACGTTAGAGAAAATAGGAATAAGTATAGGAACATTGTGAATAATAACAGAGAAGAAAAACAAAAAATGATGTAATAGATACAAAACATAGTGCACGGTGTAAGGAGGAGCACCAACATGAATTTGCAATTTGTTTGAAGGAGGAGGCGAGTTGCTCTTGGCTCTGCCTGATCTCTGCCAGACCTTGGCAGAGTTGAGCTACACCTTGCTCCACACTGGTTCTGTGCTCAGTGAGCCGGACAGGTATCTGGCTTACCTCCCGGATCATCCTGTCTTGAAAAGCATTCACCATACCTTGTAATTTGAGCCAGGATGTCCGGGATAGCAGAGGGTTGGGTGGGGGGGCCAGTTGGATTCTGGATGGATGGAATTTGTGGGCCCACAGTGCCAGAGACACTAGGTCCCCCCACCTCAGCCTCAGCCACATAACCCTCCTCTGACTCTACCTGCTCACCCACCTGTGCTGTGTTATGTTCCAAGCAAAAATAAGAATGAGTGGAAAAAGAGAAGAAAAAAACAACATGAGACTTTTTGAACCACTAAATTATTTTTTTAGGAATCTGTGTGTAAACTTACCTGGCAAGTCATGTGCATTCAGTACTTCAGGCAGGTCCGTGTCCATATGAGACACTCCAACCCCCTCCTCGTAACTCACACAGTCCATCGCCATCTCCTCAAGATGTGTACTCCACAGTGGCAGCTGGACCTCCCCCTGTTGCCCTCGAGGCATTCCACTCCGCAGACCTCTTGCCCTTCAGGCGGGATCTGAAGTCGGCCCAACTACATATGTGATGAAAAATAGGGCCAAAGTACAGAAAAGTAATGAATACCAGCTTTAATTGATAGTACACATGTTATGTATTTGGTTGTTATAGGCAACATCACATCTAGCTAAGTTTTTCATAATACTTGGCTCAGAAAATGGTGTGTCAATATACACTTACCGTCTTCTAACTTCCTGTGATGTGCGGACTATTGAGCCAACTTCATGAACAGAATCAGTGATGTCCCTCCAGATTCGCTCTTTGGATGCAGCGCCCATGTTTTTTGGTCCTCGATGAATTTTTCCATGGCCTGTGTGACCAAAACACGTAACTCCCTCTTAGTGAAGGCGGGCTGTCTTTTTTTTTTTTTTGGATGTAGCCTGTGAGCTATCGTCCTGTCCCTCCTCACCATCTTCCTCTTCACTAGCTGCTTGGGTACTTTGTGTTTGAGATGTTATTCCGGAATCTCCCTCAGTTACCCCAGTATCTATGTCTGGCAGGGAATTCACTCCTAACTCCTGGGTATCAGAAGATACAGTTTGTACAGTTTGTACAGTACTGGGCCCTGCTATCTGAAAATCCGAACTTGCAGCTTCCAGCATCTGCCTCCGCAACGCTAGGCGCCTATGTGTAAAAGCGGTCAATCTCTGCTGCCATCTGTTCACGAGTAGCCATGTTGCTGGTGGCATGTGTGTTTGCACAGGTGTCTAGCGATTTATAGCTGCATGTCCAGTGCGGTAATACGCACAGGTGTCAATTATGCTAATACTTGCCAAGTAGGCCTTTTTTTGGTTTGTACTTCTGCCCAATTTGGAGCCTACATTTATTGAGCAGGTAAGTTGCCTATCCCTGTGTGTCCTGGTGTGTGTTTGTTGCAAGTGTGTATCTGATTTCTTATAGGCCAGTTCTCTCTCTTGTAGATGTCTCATTAGTGGATTTAGAATCCCCATTTATTTTCTGGCCAAGTAGGCCTTTTTTTGGTTTCTTCTTCTGCCCAATTTGGAGCCTAAATTTATTGAGCAGGTAAGTTGCCTATCCCTGTCTGTCCTGGTGTGTGTTTGTTGCAAGTGTGTATCTGATATCTTATAGGCCAGTTCTCTCTCTTGTAGGTGTCTCATTTCTTTTTTTACAAAGCATTTTGTTTTTCCAAAGTAGGGCTGATTTTTTAATGTATTTGATACTAAAGGACCCCCGTTTTTTTTGGATCTGTGTTTTATGTTTGTTTTAATATTTTGTTTTATTAATTTAAATTAGGCATACTTATTTTGGATACAATATATTGTTGCATTAATTATATGGTTAGGATTGATATCTCTTTATGATTTGTGATGTTAACCTATGTTGTAGATAATTAGCTAATTTTTTTTTCTTTTTTCTTTTATTCCAATTGTGTTTTTGGTCCGTATTTTAATTTAGAAGAAATGGAGTACGCACAAGCAGTAAGTTAACACCCATACACTTTGACTTTGAATATGGATGTCAATGTATTTTTTTATTTAAAATGTTTTTTTAATGATTCTTACCTTCATTTTAAGTTGGTGATGTCCATTCATGTGGCAGCTGAAGCCCTCCCACCACAACCCACGGAACTACTCCCACCCCAACCGCCGCAAGCCCTCCAACCCCAACCGGCTCCTCATCCTCCAAGGCAACGGAGGCATGCTATACAGATGGGGGTGTGGTCTGCTCTCAGGGCCGTAACTACGTGTGTGCCAAGGGGGCTTGGCACACAGCGTAGTTGCCCTGAGGGCGCAACGGCCAGCGGCATGTAATGAGTCAAATTGACTCATTACATGCCGCCTCTGCTGTGTGCGCCGCCGCCGCGTTGTGGAGGGGAAGACAGAAGCGCCGAGCAGCGGAGAGAAGGAGGAGGAGGGAGGGGGAGCAGGGAGCCGCAGCAGCGCTATTTGATTGGTAGTAAGCGCCGCTGCAGCATCCCCCTCTCCTTCTGTATTGGCTGCCCGGCGCTGCTATGGATGCTGGGATGCGGTTCCTTCATCCCAGCATCCACAGCAGCGCCAGGCAGCCAATACAGAAGAAGAGGGGGATGCTGCAGCGGTGCTTACTACCAATCAAATAGCGCTGCTGCGGCTCCCTGCTCCCCCTCCCTCCTCTTCCTTCTCATCTCACTGCCTGCACCGAGGGAACTGCCAGCACGAGGAGCCTGTCAGGTAAGTCTCTCTCTCTCTCTCTCTCTTTTAGGGGGACACCGTCTGCCATAATGTGTAAAAAGGGGTCCTGGCTGCCGCATTGTGTAAAAAGCGGTCCTGGCTGCCGCATTGTGTAAAAAGGGGGACTGGCTGCCGCAATGTGTAAAAAGGGGGCCTGGCTGCCGCATTGTGTAAAAAGGGGTCCTGGCTGCCGCATTGTGTAAAAAGGGGGACTGGCTGCCGCAATGTGTAAAAAGGGGGACTGGCTGCCGCATTGTGTAAAAACGGGGACTGTCTGCCGCAATGTGTAAAAAGGGGGACTGGCTGCTGCAATGTGTAAAAAGGGGGACTGGCTGCCGCAATGTGTAAAAAGGGGGACTGTCTGCCGTAATGTGTAAAAAGGGGGCCTGGCTGCCGCAATGTGTAAAAAGGGGGACTGGCTCCCGTAATGTGTAAAAAGGGGGCCTGGCTGCCGCAATGTGTATAAAGGGGGACACCGTCTGCCGTAATGTGTATAAACGGGGACGCTGTCTGCTGTAATGTGTAAAAAGGGGGACTGTCTGCTGTAATGTGTCAAAAGGGGGACGCTGTCTGCTGTAATGTATAAAAGGGGCTCTACCTGGTGTAGTGGCGCTACTGTGCAGCGTAATTTGAATAATGTAGACTACTGTGCACCGTAGTATGAATTGATATTATTTTGTGGCCACGCCCCTTCCCCATGAAGCCACGCCCCTCTAAATTTTCCGCGCGCCTACGACGCGCACTGCCCCTGTCTTACATGGGAGGGGGGCGCCACTGTCGTTTCTTGCACACAGCGCTAAAATGCCTAGTTACGGCACTGTCTGCGCTCCCTCCAATTGGAGTTTGTCTTTGTGGGATAAGTTATACCAGTGCAGCCCAGGTGCCTAAGAGGAATTCTTTTCAAGGGTTCCTCATTATGGCAATAGCAAATACAGAAAAAACAAGGACCTGTGGCGCTACTTGATATCTAAGAATTCAATAATACATAAAATTTTTATAATCTGTTTATTATGAACATAGTACTAAGACAAAACAAAAATCAGTGTTAAATAAGCATTTAAAATGAGAGACAGCAATACTTCTATACCAGGGTTGTGGCTTAATAAGCACCCCACAGCACCTGTCTATAATTATTAAAATTCACTGCTCACACACTTTCTTGTTCTACGTTAATTAATAAAGCATCCGAGTCTCAGTGATGCTGTTAGTATAAAGGGGTGGTGGTTATTATAATTGGTGTATATGTCTCAAGTTCATAAAGCCATAGTAAATAAATGTAACAGTATTCTGATAAAACAAATGATAGGGTGTATATAAGTACCTTGATATAATACAGTTAATAAACACTTAGTAAAACCACTTAATAAATTCTACCGTTGAGGAAGAGGGTCCTGTGTACTGAGTCCAAATGAGAGAGCGCGCTCTCTCTCCTTTCTGCGGCAAAAAGGATTTCTTTATGTGGGTCCGGGTATTGTCAAAGTGAGTTTCTTTGGGTCCGATATTTGTAAAAAGTCTCTCACTTACGTGTCTTCGTCCCGCTCGGGACTCCTGATGTTTTCACCTTAGGCGGTGTGTCAGTCTCTCCCCGCGGTCGCGATGTTGCTGCAGGCGCCTGCAGTGCTACTTTCTCGGTCCTCTCTGTGCTTGCGGCCAGCGCTTGCCAGGGGATCAGGAACTCCGGGTTGGGGGCGGATGTGAGGGGGTGTGTCCAAACGCGTTTCACTCGGCTACAGACTGCCGGGCTTCGTCAGGGACTTTTTCCCAAAGCCAGGCTTTCATAAAAAGAGTAAAGCAATTTATTGCTATGCCTTTGGATGTTGGTGCCCTGGATGTGGTGAAGCGGCAATTTCAGGAAGGTGGTAGTCGCTTCCCACACGTTATTGGGGTTGTAGATGGAACACATGTAGCTATTGTTACACCAAGACATAATGAAGAAATTTATAGAAACAGGAAACTGTTTCATTCTCTGAATGTAATGGTTGTTTGTGGGCCATCCCTCCAGATCCTGTCCCTGAATGCGAAGTTCCCGGGGAACTCCCATGATGCACGTCATTAGACAATCAGGGATATGGCAGAGATTAAGACCGAGGGAAGGCCAAGACATGTGGTTATTGGGTGAGTTTACTTTTTTTATGTTTAGAACAGTCATATTTTTTGAATTACATTATGTTTTGACCTATTTTACTTTTTCTATTTTCATCTTATCAAACAGGAGACCGTGGATATCCTTGCACCCCCTGGCTCATGACTCCTTACAGTAAACCCAGGCCAGGACCACAGACGGCATTTAACTCCGCGCTTACAGCCACTAGACAGCTGGTGGAGCGCACGATTGGTGTCCTTAAAGGGCGTTTTCGTGTGCTCCACCACACTGGTGGCGACATCATGTATTCGCCGGAGATGGTAAGTAAAATTGTGGTCCTGTGCGCGATCCTACATAACATCGCTGTAAGGAGTCGCGTAGAGCTTCCCCAAACGGAGGAATTGCCGGATGAGGAGCCAGGGGTTGGCCGGTCATTCGGTGGGGGGAGTGTGTCCCGGCGGGGGAATGAAGTAAGGGCACGAATTGTCCGTGATTATTTCAGGTATTTTGATTTTTACCTTATTTATTCTCATTTTCCCAAAGTCTCTGTATTTGTATTTTAATTTTGGTCTGATGTCATTTAGGTAGCTTGCTTCTGAGGAAGGATTGTTTAATCCGAAAACGCGTTCAAGCAGGACAAAGGGGACTCTGGGATATTTGGACCTTGCAGCTGCAGCAGAACCAGGAGTCTCTTCACTGATCTTCCCAGCTTTGGGTGTGACATCTGATTCCTTGAAGGGCTCCAAATACATCTGGACTGACGTGACTGTTGGGGACATTGACCAGGGAACTGGTGATATATGTTTTTATGAATTTGTTTCATGTGAGTGCAATGTTATATTAAATATTTATTTCATATAAAAACTGGATTGCACTATATTGCTCTTTTTAAGTTCTAGTTATATAAGGATTCATCTTCTGTCGACCATATGAGGATAATAAACAGTGATTGATCTGCATTTGTCTATATGAAGATTTTCCGCGTGATAACCCTATGAGGGTGATAAGTGCTGATTCATCTGTCTTTATGTGAGTGGGACCAATAAACAAGTTTTGTTCTCTTTATGGTGCCATCTTTAATCTGCACTATTGGATTCTCCTTTAAATTCTAGGAGTGATAATCTACATTATGATGGATTTCTGAGATTTGATCTGATAATGATATTTACTGCCATTTTTCATCGTGTAAGCAATTCATTGTATTTTTAAACGGTAGCGCCACGTGGGGTCATTTCTTATTAATTTATCCTTGCACTTAGAGGTTTGGTGAAAGCTCTATCTTTTTGTCCACATGGGCTGCCACTGTTTTTTCTGCAATTTGAGAATAATTTTATCTATTGTTAGCTTGCTAAAGTTCATAGTGGGTTTTTTTGTGAGTCTATATTATTTATTATTTATTAGCAGTTTCTTATATAGCGCAGCATATTCCGTTGCGCTTTACAATTAGAACAACAATTATAGAACAAAACAGGGCAAAGACAGACAGACAGACAGAGGTAGGAAGGCCCTGCTCGCAAGCTTACAATCTATAGGGAAATAGGCATTGATACACAAGGATAGATGCTACCTGTCACATAATGGTTTCCCAGGTTGCTAGGTTCTTAATGGGTTGTATATGATATGATCACCCAGCAATGTTGGAAGACAAAATGTGAGTTTATGTGGACTGTACAGAGGGGATGTAACTTGATAGGGAAGCTGTGAAGGTTATGTGTGTGGGTCTGAAATTTGGTAGGCTTGTCTGAAGAGATGAGTTTTCAGAGAACGTTTAAAGGTTTGGAGACTAGAGGAGAGTCTTATTGTGCGTGGGAGTGCATTCCACAGAGTGGGTGAAGCCCGGGTAAAGTCCTGTAATTTTGAGTGGGAACAGGTAATACATGTGGATGAGAGATGCAGATCTTGTGCAGAGCGGAGAGGTCTGGTAGGGAGATATTTTGAGATGAGTGAGGAGATGTATGATGGTGCAGTTTGGTTAATAGCCTTGTATGTAAGTAAAAGTATTTTATATTTGACACGGTAGAATACTGGTAACCAATGGAGGGACTGACAGAGCGGATCAGCAGACGAAGAACGTCTGTCGAGGAAGATTAGCCTTGCAGCTGCATTTAAAATGGATTGAAGTGGTGATAGCCTATGTTTGGGAAGACCAGTAAGGAGACTATTACAATAATCAATGCGGGAGATGATGAGTGCATGGATTAGAGTTTTTGCAGTGTCTTGTGTAAGATAAGGGCGTATTTTGGATATGTTTTTAAGGTGCATGTAACATGATTTAGAGACAGATTGAATGTGTGGAACAAAGGACAGTTCAGAGTCAAGGGTGACACCTAGGCAACGAGCTTGTGGGGTGGGGTGGATAGTTGCATTGTCAACAGTTATAGAGATATCGGGTTGGTAACTACTCTTAGCTGGTCGGAAAATAATTAATTCGGTTTTGGAAATGTTGAGTTTGAGGTGGCGAGATGACATCCAAGACGAAATGGCAGACAGGCATCCAGTGACACGAGCCAATACTGGTGGTGACAAATCTGGGGAGGATAGGTAGATTTGAGTATCATCAGCATACAAATGATACTGAAATCCAAAGGAGCTGATTAGTTTACCAAGAGAGGAGGTATAGATTGAGAAAAGCAGAGGACCTAAGACTGAGCCTTGCGGTACTCCAACTGATAGAGGTAGAGAAGAGGAGGTAGAATCAGAGAAGTGAACACTGAGAGAGCGATTAGATAGGTAGGATGAGAACCAAGAAAGGGCTGTGTCCTGAAGACCTAGGGATTGTAGTGTTTGTATGAGAAGAGAGTGGTCAACAGTGTCCAAAGCAGCAGAAAGATCTAGAAGAATAAGTAGTGTGTAATGGCCTTTTGATCTAGCAGTGACTAGATCATTCACTACTTTGGTCAGTGCAGTCTCTGTGGAGTGTTGGGCACGAAAGCCTGACTGAAGTGGATCCAATAAATTGTGCAAGTTAAGAAAGTGTGTAAGGCGAGTGTAGGCAAGCCTCTCAAGTAGCTTGGAGGGACTGGATAGCTGAGAAATGGGACGGTAGTTAGAGAGTGTGTTTGGGTCAGAGTTGTGTTTTTTTAGAATGGGAGTAAAGACTGCATGTTTAAACAGAGAGGGAAAGATACCAGTAGAGAGAGAGAGATTACAGATTTTAGTTAAGGTTGGGATAAGCACAGGAGACAAAGTTTTACTGACCTGTGAGGGTATAGGATCAAGAGGAGAGGTAGTTGAGTAGGAGGATGAAAAGAGTGTTGATACTTCATCTTCACTTGTGGGATCAAATGAAGAGAAAGTGCCAGAGGGTTCAGGTAGGGAATTGAGCAGGTCACTGGCTGAGTTAGAGCATACCATTTCATCTCGGATTTTATCAATCTTATCCTTGAAGTAGGAAGCAAGTTCTTGTGCACGGATAGTAGCTAGTGGGGGAGATGAGGGAGGGTAAAGAAGTGATTTAAATGTATTAAAAAGTCGCTTGGGGTTGTTGGCAAGATAAGAGATGAGAGATTGGAAATATGTTTGTTTGGCAATGTCCAGGGCCTGACGATAGGAGTGGTAGGTAGTCTTATATGTGAGAAAGTCACTTGGATTCTGAGATTTCCGCCACTGACGTTCTACTTTACGTGACAGTTTTTGTAGGTGTCTTGTTAATTTAGAGTGCCATGGTTGGCATCTAAGCCTACGTGGAGTGTGATGGGTAGCTGGAGCCACTTCATCAAGGGCACTCTCTAGGGTCTGGTGCAGGTGGGATACAGCAGTGTCAGGTGTGGTGAATGTAGAGATTGGTGAGAGCAGTTGTTGCAGAGAAGTGGAAAGTTGTTGAAAATGTATATTGTTAGCATTTCTGCGGGTTAGAGGAGGCTTGCTTGGTTTTAGTGTCCTAGAATTTAAAGTAATAGAAGAGATTGTGAAGGTGATCAGGTTGTGATCAGAGAGAGGGAAAGGAGTGTTAGTGAATTCGGAAACTGAGCAGAGCCTGGTGAACACAAGATCAAGGCAGTGGCCCTCATGGTGAGTAGAGGAGTCGGACCATTGGGTTAGGCCAAGAGAGGAGGTTAGAGAGAGGAGTTTGGATGCATGAACAGATTGTGGACTGTCAAGAGCTATATTGAAATCGCCCATAATGATGGTGGAGATGTCAGAGGATAAGAAGTGTGGGAGCCAGGCAGAGAAATATTCTAGAAATTGTTGTTTAGGTTGCCCAGGAGGGCGATAGATAGCTGCAACACGCAGAGAGAAGAGTGTGAAAATCCTGATAGAGTGAACTTCAAATGAGGTGAATGCAAGTGATGGAACCTGAGGTAGAACAGTGTATGTGAAAAACTGTGACAGTAAGATTCCGACCCCACCACCTTTACTATTATTAGGCCTAGATGTGTGTGGGAAGTGGTTGCATCTTTAGCTGATATTTGGAATCGACTCCTGTCTCTCCTTCTCACCAACAGGTAACTAATGCAGAGGGCTGACCACTGTTTCTAGCTAAAGGATATATTTGGTAACAAATGCAGAGGGCTGACCACTGTTTCTAGCTAAAGGATATATTTGGTAACAAATGCAGAGGGCTGACCACTGTTTCTAGCTAAAGGATATATTTGGTAACTAATGCAGAGGGCTGACCACTGTTTCTAGCTAAAGGATATATTTGGTAACTAATGCAGAGGGCTGACCACTGTTTCTAGCTAAAGGATATATTTGGTAACTAATGCAGAGGGCTGACCACTGTTTCTAGCTAAAGGATATATTTGGTAAATTGTTAAGTGGATTAATATCTGTAGTCAGCAAAAACTTTGTGTTTGACTGGGTTTAGTGATCTCACATTTGGTAGTGATTAACACCTTTTGGAGGAGGGTTGCTGTGTGGGGGAGGGGGTTGTAATCAGAAAGGAAGTGTTTGTAGACTTATTTAGTCAGTATAGCATAGGACGCCAGGCCTATTAGGACGCTGCAGTGGCTAGTATATGAAGTGGCTAGTTATTAAGTGGCAGCTAATATCAATAGCAGTGTTATACCTGTGTTAAACCGAAGGAAAACAGAAGGCAAACAAACTAACAAGATAACAGAAGGACTGCATTACCACAAAACTCTGGAACTTTATGTGGCCTCTCCTCACCTCAAACATGAGAACACCAAGACCAGGCTTACCACCTCTCTGGCTGAGAACATCAAGTCTGCCCCTGGGCCTAACCATCAAGATGAACAGGGAACTGTGGGGGAAGAGGACCAGGATCAGCAGGGACATCACCATTGCGTCTGAGTATGCCCCCCACATTCTCCTTCCCACCCGTACTAAGATCTGATCAAAATGTTATCCCACTCCTACTTCTGCCACTAGTTACCTGCTATTGTGTTTTTGTTTTGTTTTTTTCTTTCCTCTTCATTGCTCGCTTCCACCCCACCATGTGTTTTCCTGTAATGTTTACCTCCACTGATTGCACACCTTTCCATTGTGCCCTACATGCAGGGTACATCATACTACTACATAAGCATCAGTTTTCCCATATATGAACTTGGCCCTTGTATGGATCACCTTCCACAGTGTAACCTCCACTTGTGGATGGGATGAAAAATACATGGACCTTGTGGTTTTGTTGGAACCCTACTCTAAACTGTAGGACTCTGAAATCACCCCCATTTTGTGTCATCTCTTCTAGGGGTAGACTATTCCACCCTGGGTAATCCTACGCGGAGCGCCCAAGATGGCTGCTGCACTTGGTACCTGTGAGGGTGGAATACACAACCCTTGGAAGTTATTACCCAAAATACCTGCACCAATCCTGCGTTATGCTTTCTGTGTGCTTAAGGTTTTTCTTTTATGTCTGTGTTGCTTATCTATTGTTGTATTACTCAAATCCTCTGTATCATGTGTATTGTTTTTGATGTCTGTAAAGCGCCTTGAGTCCTGTTGGAGAAAGAGCGCTATATAAATAAAATTATTATTATTATTATTAGAAGTGGAAACCACCATGTGACAGTGCTGCAGGGGAGGCAGTGTCTGATTGTGTGAGCCATGTTTCTGTTTGAGCCATGTTTCTGTTATAGCCAGCAGATTAAAGTTGTGAGATATGAAGAGGTCATGGATGGATGTTAATTTGTTACAAACAGAGCGTGCATTCAATAAGGCACATTTTAGTGATTTGGAGGGGGATGGGAGACACGTGATATTTATGAGGTTAGATGGATTTCTATGTTGTTTTGAGACAGCAGAGTGTGAGAGGGAAAGGTGGTTGGGGCCTGGATTTGGTGATATGTCACCAGCTAATAAAAGCAGAAGAGTGAGATAAATCTTGGTGGATGTTTGCGAGTGTTTGTACTGGTGGCCAATTGTGGTTGTCAAAGTACTTGCAGAGAGGAGAGTATAATCTCATGAGTGTTTAGAAGAGGGGAGTGGAGAATAGAAGCTGTAATGTGTACAGAGGGGTGAGTTTCAGGGTGAGTGTAGAATGTGTTAAATTTGGTGAGAATTCCATGAATTGAAATTAGACACAGTAGTTTGATGAACATGCTGAGGTTGTTTGTGTTTTATGGGTTAAGTGGAGTTAGAGTAAGTTGTTAAAGTAAGTTTCCTTTTCTTGATGTTTTTCAATGTTTGGTCAACTGTTTTTTTAACTGTTCGAATAACACACTTATTAATTCCACACTTAAAAAATTCCAGCAAGCTGACCCCTTAACTGACTCTAAGGAAATACTGTCTCTGATTAGGAACAGGCCTACCTCTGAACATTTGGTCACCTGATTGAAATGCTAATTGATCATAGAACAAATTGCACAGGGTGGGTCAACAGACTAAAACTACTCTAGCTATTCACAATAAATTCAATCACATATATAGGAAATTACAAGAAAAACATCACATACATTCAAATATAAGATGTGGTTTGTAAGCAGCATGTGTGCCAGTCTGAGCCTGGTAGCATAGTAGCAATGAATTCACATACATTCAAATATAAGATGTGGTTTGTACGCAGCATGTGTGTCAGTCTGAGCCTGGTAGCATAGTAGCATTCTTTGTTTATGTTAAAAATCTGTAATATTCTCCTTATCATGTATTTTGAACAAATATTGTTGTTGACAATGTTTATTTTTATTTTAATGTATAATTAATTTGATTTTGGATAATTGTGTTAATAACTACATTTTTTTTTTTTTGGCTTGTGCATCTGTTTACATTACAAATGACACAACATATGATCCTAAATGTCGGAAACTTTGTGACTTTGTGCAGCTGATTATTATTGACAAATGTGGTGAGTACACAGATTGTAACAATTAATTCTCTATAAGTGTGTGTGTGTGTGTGTGTGTGTGTGTGTGTGTGTGTGTGTGTGTGTGTGTGTGTGTGATTGTGAGTGTGTGATTGTGAGTGTGTGTTTGTGTATGTGTATGTGAGTGTGTGTGAGTGAGTGATTTTGAGTGTGTGTGTGTGTGTGTGTGTGTGTGTGTGTGTGTGTGTGTATGTTATTTTTTTCTTGTTCTTTCGCGGCTACGAATTTCCGCTAATGCGAACTGTAAACACTGTATTTCACATTAATGCACACATATCAATAAAGTTTATTACAGATGACACCATCAATTGACAACCAATCAAATGGCAGCACACACTATAAATATATGCCCATGTATGGAAAACGCCATTGGCACCATGTGCGCAGCTGCTTTTACACGGCAAGAGCTGCGCGTGCTGGTCGCGGTCATGGACCGCTGCGTAGGCGCGCAGGGCCCTTTATCCCAAATAGGGTAAAGCGCGAGGCCTACGCGGAGGTCCGCCGCATGCTGCGAGTACGCACCCGGAGCAGGAGGACAATAATACAATTAGAGAGGCGCTGGAGCGACCTCCGCAGACGCACGCCGGACCTGTTGGCGGAGCTACGCCAACAAATCCGAAATAGACGTAGACGCAGTAAGTTGCACATTACATTAAATAACACTGAGATTGTTAGCAGAAACGTTTAATGTAAAGACTGCAAATTTTCACAAATAGGTTATATAGAGTGTAAATTAGCAGACTGTCAATATACTATTGTAGAACAAACATGACACAGTGTGTGTGGTGATGGCAAGCAGAACTGACTGTGTAGCAAAGTTCTTCTGAAAAAGGGAATGTTGTTGTACTGCGTTGCTACACAGGCTGTCGAAGGAACCCAATAACTTGCTCGGTGTGGTAAATTTACTAAGGTGGGTTTTTTATAGAACTGGTGATGTTGTCTATAGCAACCAATCAGATTCTAGCTATTATCTTCTAGAAGCAGCTTGATAAATGTTAAGTAGAATCAGATTGTTTGCTATGGCCAACATCACCAGTTCTTAAAAAAAAACACCTTAGTAAATTTACCCGTGTCTTTAACATGGGACAGAACAGTGTAATTGTAAAATGCTGTTGGTAAAAATTATTTAATCCACAAACTAAATATTACATATGTCATTCTAGGGCAAGCACAACGGCAAGTTGCGGATCCAAGCCCAGAACAATCCCTTCTCAGCACCCCTCCCCTTCTGTGGCCCCAAGCCCCTCTACGCCCCCCTCCCCCTCTTTTTCCCAATCCCCTTCTCAGCACCCCTCCCCTTCTGTGGCCCCAAGCCCCTCTCCGCCCCCTCCCCTCTCTTTCCCAATCCCCTTCTCAGCCCCCCTCCCCTTCTGTGGCCCCAAGCCCCTCTCTGCCCCCCTCACCCTCTCTTTCCCAATCCCCTTCTCAGGCCCCCTCCCCTACTGTAGCCCAATCCCCCTCCCCTCCCCCTCTCTTTCCCAATCCCCTTCTCAGTCCCCCTCCCCTTCTGTGGCCCAATCCCCCTCTCCGCCCCCCTCCCCCTCTCTTTCCCAATCCCCTTCTCAGGCCCCCTCCCCTTCTGTGGCCAAATCCCCCTCTCCGGCCCAATCACCATCTCTTTCACAATCACCTTCTCTGCCCCCCTCCCCCTCTCTTTACCAATACCCCTCTCTGTCCCCCTCCCCCTCTGTAGGCCAAACCACCACTCCGCCCACCTCCCCCTCTTTCCCATTCCCCCTCTCTGGCCCCCTCCCCATCTGTGGCCGAAAACACCCTCTCCGCCCCCCTCCCCTTCTCAATCAGACCCACCCTCTGTAATCAGCTCCCAAATCCATTCTCCTTCCCCCATCCATCCTCCTTCCCCCATCCAGCCTCCTTCCCCCATTCAGCCTCCTTCCCCCATCCAGCCTCCTTCCCCACCCAGATAATGGGCAGCAGAAGCCCCTGAGGATGTGGAGGGTGCTGCGCATGTGCCAGATGAGAGTAAGATTTTACACATTTTACATGTATTTGTTACCTACTTTAACTTCAAATTCCAATACATGCAGTGTTGTACTGTGGCCAATCTTTGGCCAAGGAAAAATGTTTGCGTTATTCATCATGGTATGGATGTTGCATTTACATTTGTGTGAGTATCATTAGATGTACAGTGTCTATGTCTGCAATGT
Organism: Pseudophryne corroboree; assembly: GCF_028390025.1. Classification (NCBI taxonomy): domain Eukaryota; kingdom Metazoa; phylum Chordata; class Amphibia; order Anura; family Myobatrachidae; genus Pseudophryne; species Pseudophryne corroboree. Next base: position 700,825,072 of record NC_086446.1, on the reverse strand, counting down.
TTAGGGTGTCCACTCTAGGTCGACACTCATTAGGTCGACAGGGTTGCCAGGACAACATGGTTTTTATGTGCTAGGTTGTCAGTGAAACAGTTAAACCTGAGTGAAGTTTAGTATGTTGTTGGTCTTTTACACTTGTGCCTGTGTATTTGGAATATTAGCACATTCAACTCGCATGCTTCACTTTGTTAGCCAGGCTAAGGACACAGTGATTTGTGTTGTGAAAGTTACACTCAAAAATTGATTACTTTTTAATAAAACAACCTGTTTCACCTTATGTAGTAAGGCAGGCTTTCAGGGAGTGTGGGCATGCTAGGATATGTTGTCCTTCTGAAGATGTTGATATGCAGTGTGATGATGCAGGGCCAACAACAAAAAAGAAAAGTCTGCTTCACTCCAGATGTGAATGAATCCCAGCATGGGGTTACATTTACTAAGATGGGAGTTCTATTGAAGATGGGATGTTGCCCATAGCAACCCAGAAGATTCTACTTCTCATTTATTTTGCACCTTCGAGAAGATAATAAGTGGAATCTGATTGTTTGCTATGGCCAACGTCCCATCTTAAATTGAACTCCCATCTTAGTAAATGTATGCCATGGTGTGGCACACTTTTACAATGAACAATTTGGCATTACAAAACATTGCTGAGCATGCTTGTGTGTTGGTATGCTACTGTTTTAACATTCAAACATACATGATGTAGTCACTTTGGCATTAAAGTGTGCTTTGTGCCTTGCTTGTATAATAGGTAATGTGAGTAAGTTAGTAATGTTTTCTTTGACTCTTATTTTCAGATGCTGCAGTTGGAGATCCAAACAGTTTGCCGGCACTTTTCCTGCGCCTAAAAGGCAATTTGAGAGCAGTAATTGACGATATTGAGGCAATCGAGACTTTTTATAAGTTTTAATTTTTATTTGTGTTAAAATTTTAAGATATGAAAAAATAAATTGATGAAGTTAAGCGGGTGTTGTGTTTATTTATGCTATAAAGGAACAGCACATTGGCGTGCAGAAATTGGTGACATAAAACAGTTCACACATCTTACTTAAGAATAATTCATAAAAATACACCAACAATTATTGAAAAAAAAAAATATTAGGAGTTTATGGATTATAAATACATGTAAACACATTTATTCACACACTACACATCTACACAATACTTCAAACATTTGCATTAGACCAGACACATTTCCCATATCTATATTTGGACATTTTCCAGTTCAATGTTTATGGCCAATTATGCCTACAAAGTGTTCTTCTGGTATTCTTTGAAGACTTAATTGGTCAGGACCATTGTCATTCATTACACTAATTGGATTCGTAATTGAGAAAGGCTTGTGGAGCCTTATTTAACTTAAAATTAGAAAAAACCCCATTGATGGACGTTTTTTCGCAAAAGCTTGTGTAAATTTAAGAGGAATGTGTAAATCTACGATGAGTTAGGATTTTAACGATGAGGTTTGTGCTTATGTGATGGGTTCGCATTAATGCGTTGTCATTTGGCATACGCCTACTTTGTGTACTATTGCGTACGAGATAGCACAAATACGTTGGGGGCGGATATTCGCTATTATACAACGTAATCGCAATTTTGCGAATATGTTGTGCGAACGAAAAAAATAGCGAACAACTCGGAATAACCACTAGAGTTCCTCCTGCGATCAACTCAGAATTACCCCCTATGACTCATAATTTATAATTCACTCACACACTCTGCTTCTGTGCATGACACCACGAATACAGGCTGGAAGCAAGTACAGAACCGGAACGTAAATTGATTGGTAATTTTCTACATCTTATGATAATTTTTCTGCATATAGTTGGCAGGAAGGAGCCTGCACATGGGCTCCTATGCGACCGCCCACACATATGCGGCAGCGCTACATCCACCGGACCCAACCGCAGCATGCCGGATGATAGGATGACCGGATTTCAAGGAGAACACATACATTTGAATCTATCCGTTCATACAGTGTGGCTGTGCCGCACTGTGTTTACTTGAAATCTGGTAGTGGCACTGGCCGGATGCCATTCTGCGGACCGGGTCAGGCGGAAACGCTGTGTGGGGCCCAAGCCTTAGGAGAGCTTGTACAGATAGCTACCAATCAGTTTCTTTAATTTTTCAACAACAGTCAATAATTCCCATAGTTTATTAAAACATAACTTTTATTTAAGTACTAAAAATTTTTAAATATTTTTCCCAATAGCTACTGGAAACCAAGTATTTAAAATAAAGTGAGGGTGATGAAAATAAGAAAAAGTGATTAAAGTTGACTTCACTGTGCCTTTACCTGAGCTATTCCCAAAGAAATGGACACAGCCTGAGGAAGGAGACAGAGATCTGTGACACGTGTTTCAGCTATTTTGAGGTTACTATTTTCCTATTCACCCTTACATTTCTTATTTTTATTGGATTGTATTTTTTACTTTTAGTATTTTTGTTCTTATTTGAATAATTATGTTAATTGCAATTATTTTATGCTTTACGTTAAATAAATTGTGTTTTTTTAATATATTTACTGTCTCTTCTTAAATTGGAAGGACCATCTCTAATCAGACATTATTCTCAGTACACCCTAGCACTCTACATTATTTAAGTCCTTATACCGCTCTGTCATGAGATAACCGGACTTTATACCATTACTATTAAACTGATGGACATTGGGATTATAAATTAATGTCCTAGGTGAATAGCATATTAATAAGGGGCGATTATGATTTTGAAGGATTTATTCGGTCTTATTCACCAGTGTACAATTGTGAAAGCCACCAGTACAAATTGCAATCACCGGTGGGTAACTATGCAATATGACCCAAGGCTCAATTATATTCAAGAATCGGAGAGCATATATCATACTGAGTGTATGTTTTTGGAATCGCACAGTGTACACTATATTTGTTTTCCTATTTGTTGAGGTAACCATCCCACAGATCCTAAGACTAAAGGCTGGAGAAGTGCTGGAACACCCCCCCCTTCCCCACCACCATTTGATACCTCTATCTTCTAGGAACTTATTGAGTTCCAAAGTTTGAGCTGCATACTCCTAGCCTCCATTGGACAATTGTCATTGGTGCAAGTTGTAGTCACTTCTCATTTACAGTGGCAAATATGTAAGAGTGATACAGCCCCTTTACTGCTCTATCATTTTAACTATAACGTACCCCAAAATATTTCTCACCATAGGTGTCGGAACAGGAAGATGTGGTGATGGGGGGCACCAGTCAATGTACTGGGTCGCAGTGTGCAGTGCGGACACCATCTAGGCTTACCACGGACAGTGTCAGGATGTAGATAATCAGCCTTCCTGCTACTCTACCACCTTCTTCACCCTCATCTGCTCCCATGCACCCAGCTCCAGCTGGGTGCATGGGACCAGCCCTGCACCCTTCTTCTCACCTCCCACTTCATATGCTCCTCCGCTCTTCCCAGCATCCCCAACCTCCCTTTAGATAGAAAGAGATATCTATATAATTTTAGATATGTAACGCTATCTCTGTCAGGTAGGTAGTGTGGAGGGTAAGTCCAGTTGCCCCTGAGGGCAAAATTGTTGAGAAAGAGCAGACTGATCTGCAAGTGAAAATGTTATTCACATTCCATCTGCTGGTCCCCAAACAAGGGGAACATAAAAAATGCCCAGAAAATGTGCTATCATTTTGAAACTGGAAGAATGTGTTCTGAGTATTCTGGTTGTTACAGGAGAGACTACACCACGGAATACCCATATTGTAAGGATTCTAACCCCCTTTGAATATGCTCAGCACTAGAATATACAAGTCATTATGGGTCATACATAGCCAGGCACGGTCCTATAATGAAACAGGACCGTGTAGGAAGCATACTGTAGTGAGTCACTTTTAAATTATTAGCAGTTTCTTAATGAAACAATGGCGAGGGTTATTGGTGTTCTGGTTATCGCCTCACGCATTACTATGGTTTTTAGCGTACAATTGTTTACTACCATTGAGCATGATCAACCAAATTCTCTTAATGCAGGTAAGCAGTGTACATTGTTGGATGTTGTTTTGAATCCTATTTCATTATGTTCATGCATATAACATTTTCCTAAATAAAGGAAAATCTCGGAGAAACAAGGAACCGAAAACAACACGCGCACAACACATATAGCGAATGTTTTCTCACCATTCTTGGCTCAGGTTTAGAAATACGTACATGACAGACATGCATTAATAATATCCGATGATTTAATGCTTGTAAACACTGGATATTAACTCCGAGACCATTTTACAGCAGTTTGAAAACTAAAAAATGATGATTAAAAAATAGTTCAGCCGTCATTAAATTCTGCACATTAAAATGTAGGCTGCTGTAGAACACACCTCCCCTTCTGTGTCTGTAAAACCTAAAAACCCATTTATCAATACAGTAGGAAGCTACCTGCCATTTGTGAGTTATTTGCACACTCTGAGTGCTAATGGAACTGTCACCATTGTAGCCATTAATCCCAAAATGTCAAAGGAGGAAAGCTGGAGGAGGCCAATGAGAAAGGTTATAAATCACTAGGAACACAGGGATGCACAGAATGCAGACAGACCTTATGAATGAAATCCCAACAACAAAAGCAGCTTTTACGTCCAGATCTGCTCCTGTGCGACACAATCCCTGCACAACGTATTTATTTCCTTACTGCAAAAATAAGCTATTAAAATGTTCTGCCGTTCTTGTTTTTGCTTATATAGTACGTATATATGTTTTGATGTTATGTATTCAGACACAGAGATTCCCTATTCATTAATCAAAGTCTGCATTGAATTGTTCATTCTTATATGGGGGGCCGGGTACGAGAGGCATTGAATGTAAGCTATTAAATGTTCATACATCAGAACAATCATACATCAGAACAAGTCTCAGTAGCCTCATTTAATACCGATTAATGTAAAATATTGCCAATATTAAAAAAACATGTTATTTGTTACTGTACTTCAGGCAGAATGCTAGAAACGTCTCCGTCTCTCTTTAGGATGTATTGCTTAGTGTTCCATGAGACACACATTTGTAAATGAGTATATAGAGTACAAAGCCATATTAGCTGTTGATTGGTTATACATGTAACACCATCTGTTTCGCAGATGCATTCAATTCTGAATGTGCACAGATCTCGGGGATGCGGTCATGTGACCCCCAGTCACAAAATTCGACGCCAGGATCCTGTACCCTGAATATTCCGCTGGTCGGCAAGCTGACCAACACGGACTATAGAAACTGTGGCGAGCGCAGTGAGCTACCGAGCCCACAGCGTGGTGAGCGCTGCGAGCCCGCAAGGGGCTTTGTTGCGCTCACCCCCTTCCTCTCCCATCTGCCATTTAACAGCCGGGATACCGGCATGCTGACTACCAGTCACACAAACACAACCCAGATCTTGCTATTTTTTGCACACTGTACATGCTCCATCCGGTGGGTGCGTTGACAGAACTAGGGACTATTCAGAGCTGAGCATACAGTACACTTATCCTGCAATTGTGCCAAAACGCCCCAATTAGTGCACTGACTTTGCAATTTTACAGCACCATAGAACTAAATTTAAGAACTTAGGGCCTAATTCAGTATGAGACGCATCAGCGATGCGTTCGCATACTGAAGTCCCTGTGCAGTGTGCACATGCACAGGAGCTGCACTGCGCGTGCGCACACAGTGGGATCCGACGATATCTCACTTATGCGAACCCCTCTACCTGAGTGACAGGAAGAGGCATTCGCAGGGCGGGGGCGTTGACACAGCGTTTTCTAGGCGTTGACGCAGCGTTCTGGGGTGCGGTCAGGACAATGGAGGTGTGTCCAGACTGTTTGCAAAACAGCATTTTCGCGAGACTACAACTCGTGCTAAATTATGCCCCTAGTGCATTATAAGATGCAAAATTGAGGGAAAAGTAACGAAATAGGAAAAAAATCAACAAAAGGCAAAGAGGCGCATCATTATACTTAATCTGCAACTTATACCAATTCCTTTGCAATATAAAAAACTAATTCTAAGCATCTAGTACTAAATGTGTACTAAGATGCTAAGTATGCAGCACAGGAAAAGCAACAGGAGTCTCACCATATGGCGCAATAGAGAGAGGTGTATAAGGACACATCTGTAAGTAAAGATCTGTCTGATTTCAGTCGGGGCTCCTGCATCTAGGATTATAGGTCTGGTGCAAATGCAGACAACACTGATGGGGTGTCGTATGGAATGCCGGCGGCCGGGCTCCCGGCGACGACATTCGGCATACTGAAGACCACCCCACTGATGACTGCTGATCTCATAAACAGAGTATTTGGGCATGTGCGGTCAGAATACAGGTGGATGTTTGCATGGATTTGCGATCCCTTACAGCGGCTGGAATTGTGACTGCTTTACGCACAACTCAGAATCAGGCTCCAAGTAAGGAATGATTGTTGTTTTATCCTTCGTATCGCTCTTACATTTTATTTAATTGGTCCCCTCTTTATTGTTCTTTTCCTACCGGCGGACTAAGGATATGTTGTGCCAAAATCTTGTGAAGCTGAAACCAATGGCTCCATGTCAGTCTTTAAAAAAAGTTAAATAATAATAATAATGAGTGATTAAGGCCCTCATTCCGAGTTGTTCGCTCGCAAGCTGCTTTTAGCAGCTTTGCACACGCTAAGCCGCCGCCTACTGGGAGTGAATCTTAGCTTCTTAAAATTGCGAACGATAGATTCTCAAAATTGCGATTACACACCTCTTAGCAGTTTCTGAGTAGCTTCAAACTTACTCGGCATCTGCGATCAGTTCAGTGCTTGTCGTTCCTGGTTTGACGTCACAAACACACCCAGCGTTCGCCCAGACACTCCTCCGTTTCTCCAGCCACTCCCGCGTTTTTCCCAGAAACGGTAGCGTTTTTTCACACACACCCATAAAACGGGCAGTTTCCGCCCAGAAACACCCACTTCCTGTCAATCACATAACGATCACCAGAACGAAGAAAAAACCGTGAGTAAAATTCCTAACTGCATAGCAAATTTACTTGGCGCAGTCGCACTGCGGACATTGCGCATGCGCACTAAGCGGAAAATCGCTGCAATGCGAAAAAAATTACCGAGCGAACAACTCGGAATGAGGGCCTAAATTGCGTTGTTGTTTTTTTTTTTATAACTGCCCAATTGAAATAAATGTAGCCACCGGCATACGGTCACTAGGTCGACATGTACTAGGCCGACATGCGTTTTTCACATTTTATTTTTGCATTTTTTTTCACTTTTTCATACTTTACGATCCACGTGGACTATGATTGGGAATAGTAACCTGTGCAGAGTGCAGCGGTAGTGGAGCGAGGCACCTTGCCCGAAGCATGGCAAGCGAAGCGAGCTATGCGAGGGGACACGGTGCACTAATTGGGGTTCCCCGTCACTTTACAAAGAAAACGACACCAAAAAAAGTAAAAAAACTCAGATCGACCTTTTCCCATGTCGACCTAATGACCATGTCGACCAATAGTGGTTGACCTAATGACTGTTGACCTAAGTGTGGTCGACCAAATGACCCATACCCTAGCCACTGAGGGCCTGTCACACAGCCATCTAATAGAAAGGAAAAAACAGACACCCAACTGACTTTTCAAACATTTGAATTCCCCCCATATATCTCAGGATTTCTCAAGATGAGATTTTCAAGCTCCAGTGTTTCCTTCTCACTTATGTGCATAATTCTCACTCTTCTACATTGCTCAGCCACTTGGTATCCTTACTATGCAATAACACTTGGACTGAACACCACCTTCCTGGCTTCTTGCCATGGAATCACTAAATCTTTGGATAAGTTCCCTGTTACTTCCTTAGTGTACAACAGTGACGTGCGGTGAGGTCACTGGTTGGGGAGGCACTGGCAGCTAACAAACCCTCTCCCCCCCCCCCCTGAAAAAAAAAAAAAAAAGTGTGGTCCCCCAACACATCAGGAAAACCAGCACTAGGCAGAACCAGCCAGGGGGAGTAATGCCATAGCAGGGGAGACACTCAGTGTGGGGTCCCCCTGCCATAACATTAATCTGCCCCCCAGCCAGTCAGCCCAGGGTAGGAATTCCTCGGAAAGCGGGAACCCCCAAAAAATAAAAATGGGGTCCCCCCTCCCGAGCTATAACCAGCACTGGGCTGATAGCCCAGTGCTATGCCCCGCACCCCTGGTGGCGGTGGGTGCGGGGTTCATTGTGTGTTAATATTGTTCTTTACAGGTGGCCTACAGGTCCCAGCAAGCCTGCCCCAGCATGCTGGCACTTGGAGAACCACAAGTGCCAGTATGCCCGGACACAAAGGGCCTGCTGGCACCTGTAGTCCACCTGCAAAGAATAGTAATATTGTTCTTTACAGGTAGCCTACAGGTCCCAGCAAGCCTGCCCCAGCATGCTGGCACTTGGAGAACCACAAGTGCCAGCATGCCCGGACATAAAGTGCCCGCTGGCACCTGTTGTCCACCTGTAAAGAAAATATTAAAATAAAAACACCACACTGTCTTGAAAATAAGCTTTATTAAACTGGGTCTTCACCTGGGGGCGGCGGCCTTCAAGCTCTTTTGCGTGGCCGCCGCCTTCCCAGGGCTTCCGGCGTCTTCACCTGGGGGGGGCGCCACCTCCCCAGGGCTTCCAGCGTCTTCACCTGGTGGGCGGCGGCTGCTAAGCTCTTTTGCATAGCCGCCGCCCAGCCAGGACTTCCGGCGTCTTCATTCTTCAGGAGCTCTTCACAGCTCCTCCTCCGCCGTCGGACTGACTCTCCTCCGCCTCACGCTGACTTATATAAGTCAGCCGGAGGGGGCGGGGCGATGACGCGGCGAGCCGTGATTGGCTCGCGGCAGCCATCTTGAATTTCAAAAATGACGCTGAGGCGCCATTTTTGAAACTGGAACCGCTCCGCTGCCAAACTCTGCAGGATAAAGGTAATTTACGCCGCCGCACCGCCGCCGCAACCCGCACCGCCGCCGCCCGCTCCACCGCCGCATCCCGCCGCCCGCATCATCGCCGCATCCAGCCGCCCGCACCTCCTCCGCCAGCGTCGCCGACACAGTGATTGACAGCGGATCCAGTGACGGATCCGCTGGCCAATCACTGTGGCCTCACTGACAGGGACGTGCTTTCATAGGTTGAAAGCACGTCCCTGTATGAAAGCGGCACCACTAATGGTGCCGCTTTCCCATATATTTTCAATGGGCTTTTACAGCCCATGGCTAGTCCCCGCCCATGCCCGCCCCCCGCTCCCCATACTTTTCCCAGTGCATCGGTGCCTCCCAAACACATATAAAAAACAGCAACACTAAGAATAATATTAAGAAGATACATATGGCACAGAATATGTGTCATATGCATCTTCCTTGTATTATCTTAATCATTATGACAGGGGAGGCACTGCCTCCCCTGCCTCCCCTGACTGCACGTCCCTGGTGTACAATGGTGCTGAACAACTTCTTTAGTACAGTGCGCCACGTTCTCCTGGCCCAATGCAGTGGTTGGTTGGAAAACACAGTGCACAAAATCCAAGCAAAATTAAATTGTATAAACGGAACATGAGAAATATACATATACAGCAAGATGCAGAAAATACTGGAAAATAAATAAGTACACTGAAAATAATGTTGAGATGGTGGCAAAGGAAAGATCCGGTATGTCCAGCGCAGACAGCCAAGTGACCAGGATTACATACGCTGCCCACCTGTTATGAATTGCCGCTTCGACTCTGTTCTGTCTGTTATCCGGCTGTCTCCTAGCATCTAGGATACTGGCTGCTATGTGCAGCAGCACACCTGTTTATAATGCCTCATCACCCAACTCCAGCATGATGACTCCCCTGATTGGTTTGCCTCCCTTTTATTAGAGATTCTGGTCAGTTCCTTCCTGCCAGTGATATCCCCTAGTTCCTGTTACCTAGTGAACTCGTCCAATGGTCACTGCACCCTTTATAGTTCCCAGTCTGCCTGTCTGTTCCTGTGTCCTGGTGCCCTGCTGCCATTGTGTTCCCATATCTTTGTATCCAGCCTCAGTCCTCACTGTGCTGTCCCTGAAAGTCCTACACCTGTGTCCTGTTGGATCCTACCCTGTACCAGCTATCATGTGTCTATTGCTGCTCAGTGTCTTTTCTTGCCGTGGCCCTCCAGTTACTCTCGTGTCTCATCCTGATCCATGTCCAGGCTCTTGCCAAGTCTATGGTAATATACCTTGCAAGCACTGGTTCTTTGTACATCCAGCCTGTGTGTCTGTGGTTGCCAACAGCAAAGTACATGAACTCCAGCCGTGCTTGGTAGTTGCAAGTCTGCAGTATTTCCAGTACACCTAAAACTGTACTCAAGTTACAGCTTACCTTACTCTGTGACTGTATCCTGTCTGTTATTGTAGACTGTGGCCTAGTTACACAGTTCATCCGGCAAGTCTTTCTGCAGCTAGGTTCATGCTGTCAGCACTCTGCTTCCAATTCCAGTACACAGCTAGTACCTGATTATTTCCAACAGTTAACCATTGCCTTGCTATGTTCACCATCAACTAACACCTCATTACTTCAGTAACCAATGCTATGTTGTGAATTCTGCACACTCTTAGTTCAGCAGTCTTTAGGCAGCCTATCTTGCTAAATCTGCCTGCAATCAACTCCTGCTTTGCCATGTATCCAGTATCATTAAGTCTTGCTGTCTTCAGTCACATCAGCTTAGTCTGCATTATTCTTGCCAAAAATCTGCCTGTAGTTACCATTGTCTTCAGGTGTTATTAGTATGGACAGGAAATACACCCGCCAATCATATTACAACACTTGGGGCAAGCACGGATGGTGTAAAGGTTAGCATTACTGACACATAGCACTGAGATATGGGTTTGATTCCCACCATGTCCCTAACAGTGCAGAGTTTGTATATTCTTCCCATGCTTGTGTGGGATTTCTACCGGTACTCTGGTTTACTCCCACAGCCCAAAAATTATACTGGTAGGTTAACTGGCTCCTGACAAAACTAATCCTAGTGTGTCTGTGTGTACATGTGGTAAGGAATATAGGCCCTCATTCCGAGTTGATCGCAGAGATTCATCGCATCGCAAATGTGCGAAAACTAAGTGTCTGCGCATGCGCAAAAGCGTGAATACGCATGCGCGAGCACATCCGTACGACATTGGTGCAAAAATACACCAAAAAAACCCACACGTAACTGTCAAACGAAAACGAGGAGTGGCGTGGCGGAGGCGAGACTTCGCAATGCTCCGACATGGGCGTGAAAGTGGGCGTACAGTGTGGGAGTATGCAACTCGCAATGGGCGTGTTTTTCGCAATTAAACATTGTCGCTGTTAAAACTAACATAGGAAACCGTAGCAACCTTCACGCAGCAGCCGAGTAGGTCTGCAGTTACTCTACATTTGCGAAGTACTGTTACAAGTGTGTATGCAGTAATTAGCTGTTAATTGGAGAGCACATTCATCTGATGGCCAATTACTTGTTAATTACTGCGCAGATGAAAGTTACCAACCAGCAATTGTCTTAACCCACATTACATGTTTATTCTACTCACATATAAATCTCACACACTGCCAAATAAGGTTGTTATTTGTGTTCAAGTTGGTGTGTAAACATTTGTTAAAATTGTTTTAATGTGTGTAAGACTAACAAATACAAACAAGTGAAATTATTAATAAATTAATTTGAAAGCTGCAACATTTTTGCACCCACATAATGCAGCATACACTTTAATTTTGTCAGAAATGTAACATTAATATTTGTTTAGAATATCTGACACTGTTTTAAATGATGTCCTGTTGACCATAGATAAATCTAAAAAGTGTTGTGTCAGTTTACTTAATATGGACATTAAAGTGTGGTGCAAAGCATACCTGTATTTTTTGGTTGTTGCAATTTTTTGGTATAATTTGCAGATTGGTCTACAAGTGTCTATATGCTGAACTAATCTTTCTGGAACTAAGATTTACCTAATGCATTACCTTGAATAAACTGCACATTTTTTATAAAAAATTTTTTTATTACTGTAGTAATATTTAACAACATGAAAACAACTTGGCTACACGTGAGTCTCACAGGCAGAGATGGACCAAGCAGCAAGCATATGGCACTGACAAATGATATAGCAGAACTCAGTACTCTGCAAAATTCAGCTTCTGACAAAATTATATTTTTTAAGCATAAATAAAACATATTACACACCCTGCCACACAAAAATGTGGACCCAACTGAGAAAGAATTAGGATCCACCACACAAACACAACAATACATAGCACACTAGTAAGAGGAAGATGGCTCTGGTGTTTATACAAAAAAACTCACAGGCTACAATACCTCCAAACATAAATAATACATTTCACTAAGAGGGAGTTATCCATTCTGGCCACACAAGCCAACTCCAAAATAACATAGAGGCAACATGAAAAACATGGGTGCTGCCCATCTGGAGAGACATCACTTTCTTTTTTTTCTCCCCGCCTGAGGCTGTTCTTCTTGGCTTGGTCTGCGGAGCGACCTTCGTTGGGCCTGCCCAGTGGGCTGTTCTTCCTGGGCAGGTGCAGGGGAGGGAGCCGATGTGGGTGGCTCTCTGCCACTGTGGGCAAGGGAGACAGCGATGGCCTGGAGCCCTTGCAAGATGTTATTTGCAAGGCTTTGGAATGAGGAGGCAAGTTGTTCTTGGCCCTGCCTGATCTCTGCCAGACCTTGGCAGAGTTGAGCAACACCTTGCTCAACACTGGTTCGGTGCTCAGTGAGCCGGACAGCTATCTGGCTTACCTCCCGGAGGACCCCGTCTTGAAACGCATTTAGGCTCTCACCATACCTAGCGATTTCAAGCAGGATCTCCGGGATAGCAGAGGGTTGGGTGGGGGGGCCAGTAGGAACCTGCAGAGGTGGGATTTGTGGCCCCACACTGGCAGACCCACTAGGTCCCTCCACCTCAGCCTCAGCCACATAACCCTCCTGTGACTCAAACTGATCACCCCCCTGTGCTGTGTTTTGTGGCAAGCAAATAGAAGAATGTGTGGGAAAAAAGTAAAATTAAAAATTATTTTATTTTTTATAAATTCAGTTTAAATTGCAGACAAATACATGTGTAAACTTACCTGGCAAGTCATGTCCCGTCAGGATCTCAGGCAGGTCCGTGTCCATATTAGACACCCCTTGGCCCTCCTCATAACTGACACAGGCCATCGCCATCTCCTCCAAGTCTGTAAACTCCACAGCGACAGATGGTCCTCCCCCTGTAGCCCTTGAGGCATTCCACTCCGCAGACCTCTTTGCCTTCAGGCGGGATTTGAAGTCGGCCCACCCACATATGTATTGTGAAAGAGGGGCAAAGTAGAGTCTTATTATTTGTGTATGTAAATATCTAGGACACATGTTCTGCTTCTGTTTGCTATACATAACATCACATGTCACTACATTTTTAAGTCAACTTAGCACAGAAAAAGGACTGGCAAGATGCACTTACCGTCGTCTAACTTCCTGCGATGTTCTGACGACAGAGCCAACTTCATTCACAGAATGTGTGATGTCCCTCCAGATGCGATCTTTTGTAGCAGCACCCATATTTTTGGGGCCTCTATGTACTTTGGACATGGCCTGCGTGACAAGACACGCAACTCCCTCTTAGTGAATGCTGGCTGTCTTTTCTTACGTCTGGAGGTAGCCTGTGAGGTTTCTTCCTGTTGCTCCTCACCATCTTCCTCCTCACTAGCAGCTTCTGTCTGTTGTGTTTGTGTGGCTAATGCTGATTCCTCCTCAGTTTGGCCAGTATGTGTGTGTGGCAGGGTATCCCCACTCAATTGTTGGAGCTCAGAAGCTGACATTTGCAGAGTACTAGGTCCTGCCTGTTCAGAATCCGCAGAGGCGTATTCCAACATCCGTTTCTGGCACTCTAGGCGTTTTTTCGCCAATGCCATCTGCTGCTGTGCAATGCGGTCCATCTCTGCTGCTAATTCCTCACGAGAAGCCATGTTGGAGATGACGTGTGTACGCCCAGGTGTGTGCCTATTTATACCTACGTGCGGCGCGTTCATTCACACAGGTGTACAGTATGGTAATCTTGCTAATGATTGCACTGCTTATTTAAGGGCCTAGTTTGCACGCTGTGAGTGTTGGTAGTTTGGAGTTTGTAGTATTTTGGATGTTGCAGTTTGGAGTTTGTTGGCCCGTGCGTGAAGGTGCTATTGTTCTTTTCTGAGTGAGTAATTGTCAAGCATACATTTTGACGTTTGTTCGCGTTTAGCATATAGACAGTATTGCATACTTTTTGCGAAATTCCGTTTGTGAGTATTCGTGCATTCGTCTTGTTGTTAAATGCAACTGTTTGTTGTAGCAATTTTTTGTTTTGTTTATTAAATATTAAATGTTGTTAATCTATATTTTGAATGTAAATTTATAACACTAAACCTGTGCTTTAGTGTTTCTGTTTTGTGGACTAATGTAAAAATGTTGTTCTTACTGTCATTTTTGGTCTCTTGTAGGTGTCTTATTTTGGGAGATTTATCCCCTTTTTGGTTGTGTTGTTTAGTGTGCCCAAAAACACTAATTTACTGTTGTTTTCGGAGGAGCAGGTAAGTCCCCTTGGCCTGTGTTTGTGGCTGTTTGTGTTTGTTCAAAGTGTTTTGCTTATGTTTGTCATCCATCTTTATAATAAATTAACTAATTTTTCCCAGGATTGTTCTGCAAAGTAGTGCTGTTCTTGCCTGTACTAGCTACTAAAGGGCTAAATTTTTATTGGAATCTATTTTAGATGTCGAACCTATTTATCGTTATTTATACTTAGGTGTTTGTTATGTCTTTGATGCTCTTATTATGTGTCTGTTTTGTTGGTTGACATATTTTTTTTTTTTTTATAAAAAACTATGTAGGTTTCACACTTTTAATTTGTGTTTTTCCTTTTTTGTCTCAATTTCAAATTGTTCCGGAATTGAACCCAGAAAAAATGTCGTATGCTCCTGCAGTAAGTTGACACCCCGTTTTTAGTATTTTTTTTTTTTTTGGATTGCATTTGTCTTATTCAACATATCTTTTTAATTTTTTTAAAGTGTGTGATGTCAGTGTTTGTGGCAGCAGAAGCCCTCCCATCCCAACCCACGGCAGCACTCCCACCCCAACCGCCAGCCCCACAACCACAACCGGCTCCTCATCAACCAAGGCAACGGCGGCGTGCTAGGCCACCAATTTTCCGCACTCGTGTCCTACTTTTTGGGATGCCAGATGATGTTGTTGTGCGTAGATACAGGCTGCCACCACATCTAATCCTAGACACTCTCTCCATAATAGAGAGTGATCTGGAGTCTTCAATTCGGTATCCTACAGCAATACCACCATTGACACAATTCCTTGCTGTGTTACATTTTTTGGCCACAGGGTCTTTTCAACATGTTGTTGGAGACCTGGTTGGCATGTCGCAGGGCCAGTTCAGTAAGGTCCTGCGGCGTGTCAGCCAGGCTTTCATAAAGCGGGTTAAGCAATTTATTGCTATGCCTTTGGATGTTGGTGCCCTATATGTGGTGAAGCGGCAATTTGAGGAAGGTGGTAGTCGCTTCCCACATGTTATTGGGGTTGTGGATGGCACACATGTAGCTATTGTGCCACCAAGACATAATGAAGAAATTTATAGAAACAGGAAACTGTTTCATTCTCTGAATGTAATGGTTGTTTGTGGGCCATCCCTCCAGATCCTTTCCCTGAATGCCAAGTTTCCCGGAAACTCGCATGATGCTTATGTCATTAGACAATCAGGGATATGGCACAGATTAAGATCAAGTCAACGAGCAGACATGTGGTTATTGGGTGAGTTGGCCAACATAATTTCATGCCATTTTTAAACAATTTTAGGAATATACTCTTTCTAATTTTTACTTCTCCTCAAACAGGAGACCGTGGATATCCTTGCACCCCCTGGCTCATGACTCCTTACCGTAATCCCAGGCCAGGACCACAGACGGCATTTAACTCCGCGCTTACTGCCACTAGACAGCTGGTGGAGCGCACAATTGGGGTCCTTAAAGGCCGGTTTCGTGTGCTCCACCGCACTGGTGGCGACATCATGTATTCGCCGGAGATGGCAAGTAAACTAGTGGTCCTGTGCGCTATACTACATAACATCGCGGTAAGGAGTAGCGTAGAGCTTCCTCAGACAGAGGAATTGCCTGATGAGGAGCCAGGGGTTGTCCGTCGCTTCGGTGGGGGGAGTGTTACACGGAGGGGAAGCCAAGTCAGGGCAAGCATTGTTGAAGAATATTTCAGGTATAGTGTTTTTTTATTTACTTTTTGAAATTAATCAAAAACACAGTATGCTTATGCTCATTTTGTAACGCAGAAATTTGGCTTGCTATTGTAAGGTCATTGTGTAATTATTCGGGTGTGTGGGAATCTCTAATTATGTTTTTCAAAAATAACCGTAAACAGGTTAAGCTTACAATGTGTTATTTTCGAATCTAATAATGTGATGTTGCTAAATAGTGTCCTTATTTGTTTTCTTTCATAAAATCCTGTTTTTTTAAAAAAAAAACACAAACAAATGAAACTGAATGTTGACCACTTTGTGACTGTCCAGCTGAATTATCACACAAACTGTGGTGAGTACACAGATATTTTTACAATTTATTAAAAAAGTGTGTGTGTGTGTGTGTGTGTGTGTGTGTGTGTGTGTGTGTGTGTGTGTGTGTGTGTGTGTGTGTGTGTGTCTGTGTTTGTGTGGGTGTTTTAGTTGGTTGTGTGTTAAATTATTTTTTTATTTTTTCTCTTCCGCGACTGCGTATTTCCGCTCGAGCGAAATTACCACTGTGCTCTTCACAGCATTGCAAAGATCAATAAAGTTAATTGAAATTACGGCATAGATTTTAGACAAATCACATGCTAACACACACTATAAATATATGCCCAAATAAGGAAAACGCCATTGCCATGAAGCGTGCAGCACCTTTCACCAGGCGGGAGCTCCGCGTCCTGGTTGCGGTGATGGACCGCCGCGTAGGCCGCGTTGGGCGCTTTATCCCAAATCGGGTTAAGCGCGAGGCCTACGCGGAGGTCCGCCACCTACTGCGGTCTCGCATCCGCAGCAGGCGGACCATCATCCAACTCGAGAGGAGATGGAGTGATCTCCGCAGGAGGACTCCTGAACTGTTGGCGGAGATCCGCCAGCAAATCCGGGAAATGCGTGCACGCAGTAAGTTACATTACATAACAGAGATTATTAGCATAAATTTTGCAAATTTACACTAAGTGGTAGTCTGTAATTGCAACACTGACTGAACAAATTTAATAAATATGACAGTGTGTGTGGTTAGGGCAAACAGTACTGACTGTAGCAAAGTGATTCAAAACAAGTGCATGTTGTCCAGAATTAATACCCAGGCTGGAAACTGTACCAAATAACTTGATCAGTGGTGTCTATATAATAAGGTGGCTTGAATAGTGATCTGGTGATGTTGCCTATACCAATCAATATGACTCAATGGAATAGATTCAGTAATGAGCATCAAAAAAGTTTAGTAGAATCATTTTGGTTGCTGTGGCCAACATGAAGAGTTTGAAAAATCTTAATAAAAAAAAAAAAAACAAGCCCTGTGTCTTTTACATGGGACAGAACAGTGTAATTGACAAATGGTGTTTCTGAAATTTAACATGCAATCTAAAATATAACACATATATCATTATAGGACGACCACAACGGCAACCAGATGCAGGGAGGCAACATCAGGCCCCTTCTCAGCCCCCCTCCCCTTCTCACTCCCCCTCCCCTTCTCACTCCCCCTCCCCTTCTCAATCCCCCTCCCCTTCCCAGTCCCCCTCACCTTCCCAGTCCCCCTCAGCTTCCCAGTCCCCCTCACCTTCCCAGTCCCCCTCAGCTTCCCAGTCCCCCTCAGCTTCCCAGGCCCCCTCAGCTTCCCAGTCCCCCTCAGCTTCACCGGCCCCCTCAGCTTCCCAGTCCCCCTCAGCTTCCCAGGCCCCCTCAGCTTCCCAGTCCCCCTCAGCTTCACCGGCCCCCTCAGCTTCCCAGGCCCCCTCCCCTTTCCACTCCCCTTCTCAGCCCACCTCTCCTTCTCTTTCTGTGCCCCCTTCTCCTCCTTCCCAGTCCCCTTTTCCTTCTACTTCCAACTCCCCTTCTCAGCCCCCCTCACCCTCTATTGGACAAACATTCTCTCCGCCCCCCTCGCCATCTCAATCAGACCCACCCTCAGAAATTACATCCCCAATCCCTCCTCCTTACCCCATCTCTCCTCCTTCCCCAATCCCTCCTCCTTCACCCATCCAGACTCCTTCCCCCATCCCTCCTCCTTCCCCAATCCCTCCTCCTTCCCCCATCCAGCTGCCTTCACCACCCAGTGAATGGGCAGAAGAAGCCCCTGATGGTCTCAGTGGTGAACATAATGTTGCTGAGGAAAGTAAGTGTTTTAACATTTCTAACATAAATATTACCTACTTACACTTACAATGTAAAAACATGCACTGTTGTACTGTTGAAAATCAGCTAGCATGGAAAACATTTTGAGTTATTATTGATGGTGTTCATGTTGCATTGTAATTTTTGTGAGTATCATTATATGTAGTGTTTATGTGTGCAATGTTTTGTGTGTCCACTCTAGGTCGACACTCATTAGTTTGACAGGGTTGCCAGGACAACATGGTTTAATATGTGCTCAGTTTTCTGCCTAACATTTCTACCTGAGTGGAGTTTAGTATGTTGTTAGTCTTTTACACTTGTGCCTGTGTATTCATAATGTTTGCACTTTCAAATCACATGCTTCACTTTGTTAGCCAGCCGAACAACACAATGATTTGTGGTGTGAAAGTTACACTCACAAAATGCTTATTGTATTTTTCACAACCTGTTTGACCTTATTTAGTAAAGGCGGTTTTCAGGGATTGTGGGCATGCTAGGATATGTAGTCCTTCTGAAGATGTTGATATGCAGTGTGATGATGCAGGACGAAACCTCCTTAAATTTAATTCTCTTCACTACAGATGTGAATGAATGCCAACATGGTGTTACATTTACTAAGATGGTAGTTCTCTTTAACATGGGATGTTGCCCATAGCAACCAATAAGATTATATTTGAAGTTTTTATGCCCACTTTTACAAGATAACATGTTTAATTTGATTGGTTGCTATGGTCAACTTCGCATCTTAAATTGAACTCCCGTAGTAGTAAATGTACCCCATGGTGTGGTACACTTTCTTGTTTTAAAAAAAAAAACATTGCTGAGCAGGCTTGTGTGTTGTTATGCTACTGATTTATCCTTAAAGCAGCCATGATGTAGTCACTTAGGCATTAAAGCAGGCCTGTCCAAACTGCGGCCCTCCAGCTGGATAAAAACTACACATCCCAGCATGCCCTGACACAGCTTTGGCATTCTCTGACCACAAAACTGTGTCAAGGCATGCTGGTATATGTAGTTTCACAACAGCTGGAGGCCAGCAGTTTGGACATGCCTGCATTTAAGTGTGCTTTGTGCCTTGCTTGGATAATAAGTAATGTGATTAAGTTATTAATGTTTATGTTGCATCTTAATTTCAGATGTTGCAGTTGGAGATCCCACAAGTTTTGGGGGAATTATTGAAACCATGCACCAACACCTGCATGGGTTAATTAATTGTCTGGATCAGTTACAAAAATTTGCATGATTTTTTTTTTGTTTAATACATTTATTGATTACAAAAAAATTACAAATAAAAACAAGTTGTTTAAAGTTAACCGGGTGTTGTGTTTATTAATGCAAAAAAGGATCAGCAGATTGGCAAGCAGAAATTGATTTCCTAAAACATTTCACACATCTAACGTAAGATTATAAAAAATAAAAAAGTTAGGAGATTATTGTGTGTATAAACATGTAAACACCTTCATTCACAAACAACACCTTAAAACCAAAAAAAAATAATAATAAATAAAACATCTATATTTATATTTTAGACTTTTACATGTTGATGGCCAATTATGGCAACAAAGTGTTCTTCAGGTTTTTTTTGCTGACTTAATTGGTTTGGAACATTATCAATCATTACACTAATTGGATTCGTAATTGACGAGGGCTTGTGGACTTTAAACTGAAAGGTGTAATTTCACTTAATAGCAAAAAAAACATTGTTGCGCGTTTTTCCTTTAAAGTGTGCACTTTTAAGGAAAAATTTGTAAATCTACTACAACTTAGTATTTTTACGATGAAGTATATGTTAATGCGATGGTTTCGCATTGCTGCGATGGTTTTGCATTACTGCGATGTCATTTGGCGTACGCCCACTTTGTGTAATACTGCGTACGAATGTGCAAAAATACGTTGGGGGCGGATGTTCGCAAATTTACTACATTTACGCAACTTTGCGAATATGTTGTGCGAACGAAAAACTTAGCGACCAACTCGGAATGACCTCCATAGATTGTTAACTCCACTGGGACAGGGACTGAGTGAGCAGCCAAATATTCTCTGTAAAGCACTGCAGAATATGTGTGCGCTATATAAATAACTGGTAAATAATAATAAGAGAAGCCCCATCAATGGCATGGGGGTCATTTTTAAATGTCCACACTGGACCAGTGATGGAAAATGTTTGGATCCCCCAGCTAAAGGGAGTCTTGGGTAAATGACCCAGTGATATCCTTGATTCTATTTTATTATCCCACCACCACCTCATGAGATGGGTAGCTCTCTCTATGAGAGAGTAGGTTTGTATGAGAGTGCTGGTATACGCATGTCCATTGGAAGGGATGAATGTAGCCACTAAAACTGCCATTGCAGTCTGTAAAATGTGTTAGTATTGATATCCCGGCAGTAGAGATTCTGATGTTCAAAATCCAGTTGGAGCATGGTGAATATTTTAACCCTAACCCACCCCTCCCAAAGTCTAACCCAAACCGTCCCCTCCCACAGCATAACCTTAACTGTCCCTAGTGGCACTGAGAGGGGGGGGGGGGGGGGGGGCGGATACTCTTTACCCAGGCCCAGACGGTTGGAGGGGCCCGGGAGGTCGGTGGTGGCCTCCTCTGAGGAGGGGGTGTGGTCACACCTCTCTACAATGGCCACACCCCCTCCCTTTACCAGGGCCCAGCAGAGCTGTCTGTGCCCCTGGCTGCTGCACCCTCCACCCATAACCCTAATGCCTCCCACAGCCTAACCCGCCCCCTCGTGCCTAACGCTAACCCCAGTACTTACAGTCAGCATTCTGACTGTCAGGGTCTCAACCTCCGGGATATTAAGTACATCCCAGGGAAAAATAAGATTTTAAACCTACCGGTAAATCTTTTTCTCCTAGTCCGTAGAGGATGCTGGGGACTCCGTAAGGACCATGGGGTATAGACGGGCTCCGCAGGAGACATGGGCACTTTAAGACTTTAAATGGGCGTGAACTGGCTCCTCCCTCTATGCCCCTCCTCTAGACCCCAGTTATAGGAACTGTGCCCAGAGGAGACGGACATTACGAGGAAAAGGATTTTGCTAATTAAGGGTGAGACACATACCAGCTCACACCACAAACACACCGTACAACATGGTATATAAGTAAACCAGTTAACAGTATGAACAACAAAAATCAGCAACAGCCTGATCTCAACTGTAACACAACCCTTGTGTAACCTTATCAATAACTATGTACAATTATTGCAGATTTCAGTCCGCACTGGGACGGGCG
The DNA here is from genome assembly GCF_028390025.1 of Pseudophryne corroboree. Classification (NCBI taxonomy): domain Eukaryota; kingdom Metazoa; phylum Chordata; class Amphibia; order Anura; family Myobatrachidae; genus Pseudophryne; species Pseudophryne corroboree. Next base: position 700,803,497 of record NC_086446.1, on the reverse strand, counting down.
CCCAGCATCCTCTACGGACTAGGAGAAAAAGATTTACCGGTAGGTTTAAAATCTTATTTTCTCTTACATCCTAGAGGATGCTGGGGACTCCGTAAGGACCATGGGGTTTATACCAAAGCTCCAGACCGGGCGGGAGAGTGCGGATGACTCTGCAGCACCGATTGAGCAAACATGAGGTCCTCATCAGCTAGGGTCTCAACCTTATAGAATTTTGCAAAAGTGTTTGAACCCGACCAAGTAGCTGCTCGGCAAAGCTGCAATGCCGAGACACCTCGGGCAGCCGCCCAAGAAGAACCCACCTTCCTAGTGGAACGGGCCTTTACCGATTTTGGTAATGGTAATCCAGCCGTAGAATGAGCCTGCTGAATTGTGTTACAGATCCAGCGTGCAATAGTCTGCTTGGAAGCAGGCGCGCCAATCTTGTTGGCCGCATATAGGACAAACAGTGCCTCTGTTTTCCTAATACGAGCCGTTCTGGCTATATAGATCTTTAAAGCCCTGACCACATCAAGGGACTTGGAATCCTCCAAGACCTCTGAAGCCACAGGCACCACAATAGGTTGGTTCATGTGAAACGACGAAACCACCTTGGGTAGAAATTGAGGACGAGTTCTCAATTCCGCTCTATCTTCATAGAAAATCAGATAGGGGCTCTTGTGAGACAAGGCCGCCAATTCGGACACCCACCTTGCAGATGCCAAGGCCAATAACATGACCACTTTCCTTTCCAAGTGAGAAATTTCAAGTCAACAGTTTGAAGAGGTTCAAACCGATGTGATTTAAGGAACTGTAACACCACGTTAAGGTCCCACGGTGCCACTGGGGGCACAAAAGGAGGTTGGATGTGCAGTACTCCCTTCACAAAAGTCTGCACTTCTGGAAGAGAGGCCAATTCCTTCTGAAAGAATATTGATAAGACCGAAATCTGCACCTTAATGGAGCCTAACTTTAGGTCCATATCCACTCCTGTCTGTAGAAAATGGAGAAAACGACCCAGCTGGAAATCCTCCGTAGGAGCATTCTTGGATTCACACCAAGACACATACTTCCTCCAGATACGGTGATAGTTCTTCGCCGTTACCTCCTTCCTAGCTTTAAGTAGAGTAGGGATGACTTCCCCTGGAATACCTTTCCTAGCTAGGATCTGGTGTTCAACCTCCATGCCGTCAAACGTAATCGCGGTAAGTCCTGGAACACACACGGCCCCTGTTGTAACAGGTCCTCTCTGAGAGGAAGAGGCCAAGGATCTTCCGTGAGCATTTCCTGAAGATCTGGATACCAGGCCCTTCGAGGCAAATCTAGAACAATGAGTATCGTCTGAACCTTTGTTCTTCTTATGATTCTCAATATTTTTTAAATGAGTGGAAGCGGAGGGAACACATAGATCTTCCACAATATATCCCGCACCAGACGCAAAAAATTATTAGTTTAATTTCATTACAGATTATACGGCAAAAAAACAGCTAATAAATATCTTTCTCCTCAGGATTTTAGTTTTCAAATGCTGGAGGTGCTCCTGCAATCAAGATTAGCCAAACATTAGACAACGTGTTTGTTGCAAAGAGGCAACAGAAAAGATAGATTGCTTTTTGGAGCACTCTTTTATAACAAGTTTGATATGTAATTTGATATGATTATAATGTTAAAACGTAACCTTTAATTCTTACTCCTAAAATAAAGGGGTTCGTCTGAGTAACATCAATTTATATGTAAATGTCACTCTTTGATGCATTGATATATTTGCATCCCCCGAAAAAATTATTTACATTATGTATATAGTTCATGAATTGAATCAATGAATCAAGATTTCATACGTGGTAAAAATATTAATCTGAATGATCACTAGTGACCCATAATTGGATCGTCATCAATAATCCATAATTGAATAATTGTATACATAAATTTTAATATATTAGATAAATTCATAAATCCCAATATATGTATAAGTCACAGCCTATAAGGTTTAAGCTGTCAAAATACAAATTCAGCGTTTATTTAGCTCCATGCATCTGTGAGGTACAGCCTGTTTCAAAAAATGTATCAATATGGATTATATGTCACATTCTACCAGACTTCTAGATACAACTTGCATATATCTGACATTGTATCACTTTTACTTAGAATTGCCAAACCAATAATTCAAGCTATTTATATTCTAATCCAGGATGGTCTTAGAAGGCACTTCTCACAGTATCCCTGTTTGTTATTTACTGAATCTACATAGATAATCTCATATCCCGGATATAATATTATTGTTTGTTCCATAAATCATGCACCGATGTAATTAAACAGTTCTTATCACTGTGCAGAAAGCTACCGATGTAGTCATAAATATTAGTGATGTGAATCATATAGACAAGTATATTTTATACAATAACATGACACACAAATGACATCCATGGAAAGTGGTTATAATGACAAAAAGTACAATCCGAGATGCCGTCCCCCTCATCTGCTGCCCTGTATCATCACAGAGCGGATACTGGGTGAGAGTAAGGGTTGTTGCCGGATTGATAGAAAGAGTAGATTCAGCGTCACTCAGTCACCCTGTATCTGGTGTTAGGTGGATCCTGTTACTAAAGGCATTGCAAGATCCAAATTCGCCAGCAGGGGACAGGTGAACGCTAGAAAGGACAGATGAATAATATAGGTTATATTATAACCCCTGAGTAAATTGATTAGGGGAATACTTTATTGCCTGGATACTGTACAGAGTATAAATGTTGCCTGTAAGTTGTAATTACATTTTCCAAACAGACATGTATCTATTTATCAGTATTATTGAGAGCTACTATAGTTTGGCACAAAAATTACTGGGCATAATACACAGGTACAAATTGTGTTACTAAAAAACACTCGGCTATATCAGCAAAGGGTTTGATTAACGGCTTCCCCCGCTTTATCATGCCATGACCATAAGGCTGTGTTCTTTAAAATTGAGCTGAGCGGCTTCCCGAGTCACACACATATATATATACACATGTAATTAAATGTCGCTCAAATTGAGCTTGTGATTATGGAATATGTGGACACAAATACTGCAACTTTAAGAATTTTAATCAAAGCACGAGAGTGGAATTACCTGTGAGTTGAAATAAGATATCCCAAACACACATGTACCTATACTTCCAACATTTCTTAAATCAATTGACTGCAGAATTTGTGCAAGCAGTACTTAAATAAAATGACTGCAGAATTTGTACATATGATAATTGCCACACAGTACTAAGCAGAGTACAAGGATAACAGTTATATTGCCAATCTATATATTCTCAGCTGTATTCATCACAGGTGCAAAAATGGCAATTACTACAGCTTTAGAATATACTTTTAAACACGATATAAAGGTTTATATATATGCTGAAATCGTACAGCCCAGATAAATATGTCTGTTCGTAAAAAAACCCGCTCAGAATAACCCGTAATTATAGGGTTTATACAATTGGCTGTTTCCGCTAAGAAACTGCTGGGCATGGTATGGTAATGCACATTATATTATCAATTAATTAGCACTTAGCTAATTGCCACACAGTACTAAGCAGAGTACAAGGATAACAGTTGTATTGCCAATCTATATAATCTCAGCTGTATTCATCACAGGTGCAAATGGCAACTACTGCAGCTTTAGAATATACTTTTAAACACGATATAAAGGTTTATATATATGCTGAAATCATACAGCCCAGATAGATATGTCTGTTTGTAAAAAAACGGCTCAAAATAACCCGTAATTATAGGGTTTATACAATTAGTTATTTCCGCTAAGAAAACTGCTGGGCATAGTGTGGTAATGCACATGTATATTATCAATTAATTAGCACTTAGCTGTATTTGCCAACAGTACAGTTAAAGGTAGCCATTCCATCCGTTTCTCATAAGCGGCTTCCTTTACTGTGCTGGGACGTGATCGTGTGGCTGCATGTAACTGCGGTCCTTAGGCTCGGACCACGCTGCTTCCCCCGCTGTGAGGTTCCGTGTCCCTCCGGCTGTGACTCATCAATTCAGACTGAACGTACGTTTCACCACGTCGGCTTGATCACCAGTCAGCTGACTGGTGATCAAGCCGACGTGGTGAAACGTACGTTCAGTCTGAATTGATGAGTCACAGCCGGAGGGACACGGAACCTCACAGCGGGGGAAGCAGCGTGGTCCGAGCCTAAGGACCGCAGTTACATGCAGCCACATGCAGCCACACGATCACGTCCCAGCACAGTAAAGGAAGCCGCTTATGAGAAACGGATGGAATGGCTACCTTTAACTGTACTGTTGGCAAATACAGCTAAGTGCTAATTAATTGATAATATACATGTGCATTACCACACTATGCCCAGCAGTTTTCTTAGCGGAAATAACTAATTGTATAAACCCTATAATTACGGGTTATTTTGAGCCGTTTTTTTACAAACAGACATATCTATCTGGGCTGTATGATTTCAGCATATATATAAACCTTTATATCGTGTTTAAAAGTATATTCTAAAGCTGCAGTAGTTGCCATTTGCACCTGTGATGAATACAGCTGAGATTATATAGATTGGCAATACAACTGTTATCCTTGTACTCTGCTTAGTACTGTGTGGCAATTAGCTAAGTGCTAATTAATTGATAATATAATGTGCATTACCATACCATGCCCAGCAGTTTCTTAGCGGAAACAGCCAATTGTATAAACCCTATAATTACGGGTTATTCTGAGCGGGTTTTTTTACGAACAGACATATTTATCTGGGCTGTACGATTTCAGCATATATATAAACCTTTATATCGTGTTTAAAAGTATATTCTAAAGCTGCAGTAATTGCCATTTTTGCACCTGTGATGAATACAACTGAGAATATATAGATTGGCAATATAACTGTTATCCTTGTACTCTGCTTAGTACTGTGTGGCAATTATCATATGTACAAATTCTGCAGTCATTTTATTTAAGTACTGCTTGCACAAATTCTGCAGTCAATTGATTTAAGAAATGTTGGAAGTATAGGTACATGTGTGTTTGGGATATCTTATTTCAACTCACAGGTAATTCCACTCTCGTGCTTTGATTAAAATTCTTAAAGTTGCAGTATTTGTGTCCACATATTCCATAATCACAAGCTCAATTTGAGCGACATTTAATTACATGTGTATATATATATGTGTGTGACTCGGGAAGCCGCTCAGCTCAATTTTAAAGAACACAGCCTTATGGTCATGGCATGATAAAGCGGGGAAGCCGTTAATCAAACCCTTTGCTGATATAGCCGAGTGTTTTTTAGTAACACAATTTGTACCTGTGTATTATGCCCAGTAATTTTTGTGCCAAACTATAGTAGCTCTCAATAATACTGATAAATAGATACATGTCTGTTTGGAAAATGTAATTACAACTTACAGGCAACATTTATACTCTGTACAGTATCCAGGCAATAAAGTATTCCCCTAATCAATTTACTCAGGGGTTATAATATAACCTATATTATTCATCTGTCCTTTCTAGCGTTCACCTGTCCCCTGCTGGCGAATTTGGATCTTGCAATGCCTTTGGTAACAGGATCCACCTAACACCAGATACAGGGTGACTGAGTGACGCTGAATCTACTCTTTCTATCAATCCGGCAACAACCCTTACTCTCACCCAGTATCCGCTCTGTGATGATACAGGGCAGCAGATGAGGGGGACGGCATCTCGGATTGTACTTTTTGTCATTATAACCACTTTCCATGGATGTCATTTGTGTGTCATGTTATTGTATAAAATATACTTGTCTATATGATTCACATCACTAATATTTATGACTACATCGGTAGCTTTCTGCACAGTGATAAGAACTGTTTAATTACATCGGTGCATGATTTATGGAACAAACAATAATATTATATCCGGGATATGAGATTATCTATGTAGATTCAGTAAATAACAAACAGGGATACTGTGAGAAGTGCCTTCTAAGACCATCCTGGATTAGAATATAAATAGCTTGAATTATTGGTTTGGCAATTCTAAGTAAAAGTGATACAATGTCAGATATATGCAAGTTGTATCTAGAAGTCTGGTAGAATGTGACATATAATCCATATTGATACATTTTTTGAAACAGGCTGTACCTCACAGATGCATGGAGCTAAATAAACGCTGAATTTGTATTTTGACAGCTTAAACCTTATAGGCTGTGACTTATACATATATTGGGATTTATGAATTTATCTAATATATTAAAATTTATGTATACAATTATTCAATTATGGATTATTGATGACGATCCAATTATGGGTCACTAGTGATCATTCAGATTAATATTTTTACCACGTATGAAATCTTGATTCATTGATTCAATTCATGAACTATATACATAATGTAAATAATTTTTTCGGGGGATGCAAATATATCAATGCATCAAAGAGTGACATTTACATATAAATTGATGTTACTCAGACGAACCCCTTTATTTTAGGAGTAAGAATTAAAGGTTACGTTTTAACATTATAATCATATCAAATTACATATCAAACTTGTTATAAAAGAGTGCTCCAAAAAGCAATCTATCTTTTCTGTTGCCTCTTTGCAACAAACACGTTGTCTAATGGAACACATAGATCGCCTGATACACCCATGGTGTTACTAGCGCGTCCACTGCTATCGCCTGAGGGTCCCTCGACCTGGAACAATATGTCCGAAGCTTCTTGTTGAGGCGTGACGCCATCATGTCTATTTGAGGGAGTCCCTAGCAACTTGTCACTTCTGCAAAGACCTCTTGATGAAGTCCCCACTCTCCTGGATGGAGATCGTGCCTGCTGAGGAAGTCTGCTTCCCAGTTGTCCACCACTGGAATGAATACTGCTGACAGAGCGCTCACATGATTTTCCGCCCAGCGAAGAATCCTGGTAGCTTCCGCCATTGCTGCTCTGCTCCTTGTTCCATGTCGGTTTACATGCGCCACAGCTGTGATGTTGTCTGACTGGATCAGAACAGGTAGGTTGCGAAGAAGATGCTCCGCCTGTCTCAGGCCGTTGTATATGGCCCTTAATTCCGGCACATTTATGTGCAGACAAGCCTCCTTGACCATATTCCCTGAAAGTTTTTTCCCTGTGTGACCGCTCCCCATCCTCGGAGGCTCGCGTCCGTGGTCACGAGAACCCAATCCTGTATTCCGAACCTGCGACCCTCTAGAAGGTGAGCACTCTGGAGCCACCACAGGAGAGAGATCCTGGCCCTGGGGGACAGGCTTATCATTCGATGTATTTGGAGATGGGACCCTGACCACTTGTTCAGTAGGTCCCACTGAAAAGTTCTTGCATGGAACCTGCCAAATGGAATGGCCTCGTAGGCCACCACCATCTTTCCCAACACTCGAGTGCATTGGTGAATCGACACTCTTTTTGGTTTCAGCAGATCCTTGACCATGTTCTGGATTTCCTGAGCTTTTTCCACTGGAAGAAAAACCCTCTGTCTTTCCGTATCCAGAATCATGCCCAAAAACGACAGCCGAGTTGTCGAAACCAACTGCAACTTTGGCAAATTTAGAAGCCAGCCGTGTTGTTGTAGCACCCTCAGAGAGAGTTCCACGCTTTTCAATAATTGTTCTCTTGATCTCGCTTTTATCAGGAGATCATCCAAGTACGGGATAATTGTGACACCCTGCTTGCGCAGGAGCACCATCATTTCTGCCATTACCTTGGTGAAAATCCTCGGGGCCGTGGAAAGCCCAAACGGCAACGTCTGAAATTGGTAATGACAATCCTGCACAGCGAATCTCAGGAATGCCTGATGAGGAGGGTATATGGGGACATGAAGGTATGCATCCTTTATGTCTAGTGACACCATAAAATCCCCCCCGTCCAGACTGGAGATCACTGCTCGGAGAGATTCCATCTTGAATTTGAATATCTTCAAATACAGGTTTAGGGATTTTAGGTTCAGAATCGGTCTGACCGAGCCGTCTGGCTTCGGAACCACAAATAGAGTTGAATAAAAACCCTTTCCCTGTTGTAACAGGGGAACCCTGATAATCACTTGCTGTTGACACAGCTTTTGTATTGCCGCTGAAACTATTGTTCTCTCTGGGAGAGAAGCTGGTAAGGCCGATTTGAAAAATCGGTGTGGAGGCACGTCTTCGAACTCCAGTTTGTACCCTTGGGTCACAATTCCTAGCACCCAAGGATCCAGGTCCGACTGAACCCAGACCTGGCTGAAGAGCTGAAGACGTGCCCCTACCAGTGCGGACTCCCGCAGGGGAGCCCCAGCGTCATGCAGTGGATTTGGTAGAAGCCGGAGAGGACTTTTGCTCCTGGGAACTAGCCGTAGCTGGTGTCCTTTTCCCTCTTCCTCTACCTCTGGCGAGGAAAGATGATCACGCCCCTTTCTGAATTTATGAGACCGAAAGGACTGCATCTGGTATTGAGGCGTTTTCTTTTGCTGTGGGGGAACAAAAGGCAAAAAAGAAGACTTACCCGCGGTAGCTGTGGAAACCAGGTCCGCGAGGCCATCCCCAAACAAAACTTCACCCTTGTAAGGCAAAGCCTCCATAAGTCTCTTGGAGTCAGCAGCACCAGTCCATTGACGGGTCCACAGCGACCTCCTAGCTGAAATTGCCATGGCATTGGCCCTTGATCCCAAGAGGCCAATATCTCTCGCAGCCTCCCTTAGGTATAACGCTGCATCCTTGATGTGACCCAAAGTTAACAGAACAGTATCCCTGTCGAGGGTGTCCATGTCAGATGACAAGTTATCTGCCCAACCTGCAATTGCGCTACTCACCCATGCCGACGCAACCGCCGGTCTGAGCAGGGCTCCCGTAGTCGCATAAATTGATTTTAAAGTGGTTTCCTGCTTGCGGTCCGCAGAATCCTTTAGGGTCGCTGTGTCCGGGGACAGGAGGGCCACTTTTTTGGATAACCGCGTCAAGGCTTTATCCACCGTGGGTGATGATTCCCACCGTAACCTGTCCTGTGAGGGGAAAGGATACGCCATAATAATTCTCTTGGGAATCTGCAGCCTCTTGTCTGGAGTTTCCCAAGCCTTTTCAAATAGAGCGTTAAGTTCATGAGATGGGGGAAACGTTACCTCACGTTTCTTCTCCTTAAACATACAGACCCTTGTGTCAGGGACAGAGGGGTGCTCTGTCATATGTAATTCATCTTTTATTGCTATAATCATGTACTGAATACTCTTGGCCACCCTTGGGTGTAACCTCGCATCATCATAGTCTACACTGGAGTCGGAATCCGTGTCGGTATCAGTGTCTGCTATCTGGGTAAAGGGACGTTTCTGGGACCCTGATGGGTTCAGTGACACAGTATTATCCATGGATTGACTCCATGCTTGGTTCTGAGACTCAGATTTGTCCAACCTTTTATGTAATAAAGCCACACTTGCATTCAAAACATTCCACATGTCTACCCAATCAGCAGTCGGCGGTGCCGACGGATTCATTACCACATTCTGCTCCGCTTCCTCCCTCGACGAGCTTTCCGCCTCAGACATGTCGACACAAACGTACTGACACCCCCAAACACACTGAATTATAGGGGACAGACCCACAATGAGGTCCTTTGGAGAGACAGAGAGGGAATTTGCCAGCTCACACCCAGCGCCGCCACAGTCTGAAATTTAAACAATACCTCAGACCTGTAAGCGCTTTTATATATATAAATATATATCAAATCAGCACCAAATTATTGTGCCCCACCCTCGTTTTTCACCCTGTTATTTGTGTATAGCAGGGCAGGGTCCGGGAGCAGCGTCTCTGCAGCAAGCTGTGGAGAAAATGGCGCTGGTTAGAGCTGAGGGAAGAAGCCCCGCTCCCTTGATGGCGGGCTTCGGTCCCGCTATTATTTATACTGGCGGGGGTTTGTATACTCTGCCTATGCAGTGTATATACTATACCAGTCTAGTATCTGAGGTAAATTTTGCTGCCCAGGGCGCCCCCCCTGCGCCCTGCACCCTTGTAGTGCCTTGTGTGTGTGTGGGAGCTATGGCGCGCAGCGCGACCGCTGCCCGGTACCTCACGAAGATCTGACGTCTTCTGCCACCTCTGAAGTCTTCTTGCTTCCTATACTCACCCGGCTTCTATCTTCCGGCTCTGTAAGGAGGACAGCGGCGCGGCTCCGGGAACGAACAGCTAGACGACACCAGTGTTCAGACCCTCTGGAGCTAATGGTGTCCAGTAGCCTAAGAAGCAGAGCCCATCAGTCTAGGAAAGTGGGTCTGCTTCTCTCCCCTCAGTCCCACGAAGCAGGGAGCCTGTTGCCAGCAGTGCTCCCTGAAAATAAAAAACCTAACAGCCTATTTTCTAGAGAAACTCAGTAGAGCTCCCCTAGTGTGTGACCAGTCTCCTCTGGGCACAGGATCTAACTGGGGTCTGGAGGAGGGGCATAGAGGGAGGAGCCAGTTCACGCCCATTTAAAGTCTTAAAGTGCCCATGTCTCCTGTGGAGCCCGTCTATACCCCATGGTCCTTACGGAGTCCCCAGCATCCTCTAGGACGGAAGAGAAATAGGATTTTAATACCTACCGGTAAATCCTTTTCTCTTAGTCCCTGGAGGATGCTGGGGTCACCATTAAAACCATGGGGTATAGACGGGATCCGCAGGAGACATGGGCACTTTAAGACTTTCAAAGGGTGTGAACTGGCTCCTCCCTCTATGCCCCTCCTCCAGACTCCAGTTATAGGAACTGTGCCCAGGGAGACGGACATTTCGAGGAAAGGATTTATTGTTAAACTAAGGTGAGATTCATACCAGCTTACACCTCATGCATGCCGCACAACATGGCATTCAACAGAACACAAGCCAACGGCATTAACAATTTCAGCATCAGGCTGACTATAAACGTAACACAACATGTGTGTAACCACAACTAACAACTGCAGATACAGTACGCACTGGGACGGGCGCCCAGCATCCTCTACGGACTAAGAGAAAAGGATTTACCGGTAGGTATTAAAATCCTATTTTCTCATACGTCCTAGAGGATGCTGGGGTCACCATTAGAAACATGAGGTTATACCAAAGCTCTAGAACGGGCAGGAGAGTACGGATGACTCTGCAGCACCGATTGACCAAACTTGAGGTCATCATCGGTCAGGGTATCAAACCTGTAAAACTTTGCAAAAATGTTTGAACCCAACCAAGTAGCTGCTCGGCAAAGTTGCAATGCCGAGACCCCTCGGGCAGCCGCCCAGGACGAGCCCACCTTTCTAGTAGAATGGGCCTTCACCGATTTCGGTAAGGGCAATCCAGCCGTAGAATGAGCATGCTGAATCGTATTACATATCCAGCGTGCAATGGTCTGCTTGGAAGCAGGACACCCAATCCTGTTGGGAGCATACAGGACAAACAGAGCCTCCGTTTTCCTAACCTGAACCATTCTGGCGACATCAATTTTCAAAGCTCTGACCACATCCAGAGACTTTGATTCAATTAAGGCGTCAGTAGCGACTGGCACCACAATAGGTTGGTTCATGTGGAAAGATGAAACCACCTTCGGCAGAAATTGCTGACGAGTCCTCAACTCTGCTCTATCTTCATGGAAGATTAAATAAGGCGGAAATCTGTACCTTAATTGAGCCCAACTTTAGGCCCGCATCCACACCTGCTTGTAGAAAATGGAGAAAACGTCCTAGCTGAAATTCTTCCATAGGAGCCTTCTTGGATTCACACCAAGAAACATATTTTCTGCAAATACTCCTTTCCTGGCCTGAATAAGTGTGGGAATGACTTCACTGGGAATACCCTTTCTGGCTAGGATTTGGCGTTCAACCGACATGCCGTCAAACGTAGCCGCGGTAAGTCTTGATACACGCACTCTCCTAGATGGAGATCGTGTCTGCTGAGGAAGTCTGCTTCCCAGTTGTCCACTCCTGGAATGAAGATCGCTGACAGAGCGCTTATATGCTTTTCCGCCCAGCGGAGAACCTTTGTGGCTTCTGCCATTGCCGCTCTGCTTTTTGTTCCGCCCTGGCGGTTTATGTATGCTACTGCTGTTACATTGTCCGACTGTATCAGTACGGGCAGATTGCGAAGAAGATGTTCCGCTTGTAGAAGGCCGTTGTAAATGGCCCTTAACTCCAGAACGTTTAAGTGGAGACAAGTTTCCTGGCTTAACCATCTTCCTTGGAAGTTTTCCCCCTGTGTGACTGCTTCCCAGCCTCGGAGACTTGCATCCGTTGTTACTAGGATCCAGTCCTGGATCCCGAACCTGCGCCCTTCTAGGAGGTGAGAGCTATGCAGCCACCACGGGAGTGAGATTCTGGTCTTGGAAAACAGGATTATCCTTCGGTGCATGTCCAGGTGGGATCCAGACCACTTGTCCAACAGGTCCCACTGAAACACTCTGGCATGGAATCCGCCAAACTGAATGGCCTCGTAGGCCGCAACCATCTCCCCAGCAACTGAGTGTATTGATGGATTGACACCTTGCTGATTTCAGAATTTGTTTGACCAGACTCTGAAGTTCCAGAGCCTATTCCACTGGAAGAAAAACTCTCTGCAGTTCTGTGTCCAGTATCATTCCCAAAAACGACAACCGCGTCGTCGGAATCAACTGTGATTTTGGCAGGTTTAGGAGCCAACCATGTTGTTGAAGAACTGTCAGGGAGAGAGCAATGTTTTGCACCAACTGGTCCTTGGATCTCGCCATTATCCGGAGATCGTCCAAGTACGGGATAATCGTGACTCCTTGCTTGCGAAGGTGAACCATCATTTTCGCCATCACTTCGGTGAAAATCCTCTGAGCTGTGGACAGACCAAACGGCAGCGTCTGAAATTGGTAATGACAATCCTGAATTGCAAACCTCAGGTAAGCCTGATGCGGAGGATAAATGGGAACATGTAAATAGGCATCCTTTATGTCCACCGAAACCATAAAATCCCCTTCCTCCAGACTGGAGATCACTGCTCGGAGAGACTCCATCTTGAATTTGATTTTTTTTAGGTAGAAATTGAGGGATTTTAGGTTTAGGATCGGTCTGACCGAGCCGTCTGGCTTCGGGACCACGAACAGGCTTGAATAAAAGCCTTTTCCCCTGTTGTGACGGGGGAACCATGACAATAACCTGATTTTGACACAACTTTTGTATTGCGTCGCATACTACCTCCCTGTCCAGAAGAGAAGCTGGTAAGGCCGATTCGAAAAATCGGCGAGGGGGGAACGTCTTGAAACTCCAGTTTGTACCATTGGGATACGATTTGTAAAACCCATGGGTCCAGGTCCGAACGAAACCAGAACTGACTGAAGAGTTTTAGACGTGCCCCCACTGGTGCGGACTCCTGCAGAGGAGCCCCAGCGTCATGCGGTGGAGATGGCAGAAGCCGGGGAGGACTTCTGCTCCTGGGAACCCGACAAGGCTGGTGATCTTTTACCTCTTCCCCTTCCTCTAGTAGCAAGGAAGGAAAAACCTCGCCCTTTTCTGTATTTATTGGGCCGAAAGGACTGCATTTGATAGTGGTGTGTTTCCTTTTGTAGTGGAGGAACATAAGGCAAAAAGGATGACTTACCCGCGGTAGCCGTAGATACCAAATCAGTGAGGCCGCCACCAAACAAGGCACCACCTTATATGGTAGAGATTTCATATTTTTCTTGGAGTCAGCGTCAGCATTCCATTGGTGAATCCACAATGCTCGCCTAGCTGAAACTGCCATGGCATTGGCCTTTGATCCCAAAAGGTCAATATCTCTCGCAGTTTCCTTTAGGTACGCTGCAGCGTCCTTGATATGCAATGACAGGTCTGAGTAGCGTACCTGTGGTCGCATAAATGGATTTTACCGTAGTTTCTTGCTTACGATCTGCAGGATCCTTAAGGGCTGCCGTGCCAGGTGACGGGAGAGCCACCTTTTTAGACAAACGTGATAGGGCCTTGTCTACAATGGGGGGTAACTCCCACTTTTCCCTATCCTCAGAGGGAAACGGATAAGCCACCGGAATCCTTTTGGGAATCTGAAAACTTCTGCCAGGGCTTTCCCAGACTTTTTCAAATAGAGTGTTCAGTTCATGAGAGGGAGGAAACGTTATCTCAGGTTTCTTTTCCTTATACAAACAGACCCTTTTACCAGCAGGGTCCTCAGTGATATGTAATACATCTTTAACCGCTACAATCATGTACTGAATGCTCTTTGCCAATTTTGGATCTAATCTGGAATCACTATAGTCGACACTGGAATCAGTGTCCATGTCGGTACCAGTGTCTGCCAACTGGGCAAAAGTAAGTTTTTGTGACCCCGAGGGGTCCTGAACTAGTATAACACATCCTCCACAGATTTGTTCCATGCCTGGGTCTGAGACTCAGACTTATCTAATCTCTTACTAATAAGAGCCACATTAGCATTCAAAGCATTCAAAACATTTACCCAATCAGGAGTCGGCGGTGCCGACAGGGTCACCCCCACAGCCGTTTGTGTCCCTAATACAGCCTCCACCTGGGAAGAGCACTCAGCCTCAGACATGTCGACACACGTGTACGAAACACCCACAGACACACCGGGCATATAGGGGACAGACCCACAGTAAAGTCTGTCAGAGAGACACAGAGGGGATTTGCCAGCTCACAACCCAGCGCCAAATTGACGGGTCTGAAAACACTAAAAAAATGCCCCAGACCTGTAGCGCTTTTAATATTATGTATATTGCACCAATTATCCGGTGCCTCAGGCTATCGCCTGAGGGTCCCTCGACCTGGAACAATATGTCCGAAGCTTCTTGTTGAGGCGTGACGCCATAATGTCTATTTGAGGGAGTCCCTAGCAACTTGTCACTTCTGCAAAGACCTCTTGATGAAGTCCCCACTCTCCTGGATGGAGATCGTGCCTGCTGAGGAAGTCTGCTTCCCAGTTGTCCACCACTGGAATGAATACTGCTGACAGAGCGCTCACATGATTTTCCGCCCAGCGAAGAATCCTGGTAGCTTCCGCCATTGCTGCTCTGCTCCTTGTTCCATGTCGGTTTACATGTGCCACGGCTGTGATTTTGTCTGACTGGATCAGAACAGGTAGGTTGCGAAGAAGATGCTCCGCCTGTCTCAGGCAGTTGTATATGGCCCTTAATTCCGGCACATTTATGTGCAGACAAGCCTCCTTGACCATATTCCCTGAAAGTTTTTTCCCTGTGTGACCGCTCCCCATCCTCGGAGGCTCGCGTCCGTGGTCACGAGAACCCAATCCTGTATTCCGAACCTGCGACCCTCTAGAAGGTGAGCACTCTGGAGCCACCACAGGAGAGAGATCCTGGCCCTGGGGGACAGGCTTATCATTCGATGTATTTGGAGATGGGACCCTGACCACTTGTTCAGTAGGTCCCACTGAAAAGTTCTTGCATGGAACCTGCCAAATGGAATGGCCTCGTAGGCCACCACCATCTTTCCCAACACTCGAGTGCATTGGTGAATCGACACTCTTTTTGGTTTCAGCAGATCCTTGACCATGTTCTGGATTTCCTGAGCTTTTTCCACTGGAAGAAAAACCCTCTGTCTTTCCGTATCCAGAATCATGCCCAAAAACGACAGCCGAGTTGTCGAAACCAACTGCAACTTTGGCAAATTTAGAAGCCAGCCGTGTTGTTGTAGCACCCTCAGAGAGAGTTCCACGCTTTTCAATAATTGTTCTCTTGATCTCGCTTTTATCAGGAGATCATCCAAGTACGGGATAATTGTGACACCCTGCTTGCGCAGGAGCACCATCATTTCTGCCATTACCTTGGTGAAAATCCTCGGGGCCGTGGAAAGCCCAAACGGCAACGTCTGAAATTGGTAATGACAATCCTGCACAGCGAATCTCAGGAACGCCTGATGAGGAGGGTATATGGGGACATGAAGGTATGCATCCTTTATGTCTAGTGACACCATAAAATCCCCCCCGTCCAGACTGGAGATCACTGCTCGGAGAGATTCCATCTTGAATTTGAATATCTTCAAATACAGGTTTAGGGATTTTAGGTTCAGAATCGGTCTGACCGAGCCGTCTGGCTTCGGAACCACAAATAGAGTTGAATAAAAACCCTTTCCCTGTTGTAACAGGGGAACCCTGATAATCACTTGCTGTTGACACAGCTTTTGTATTGCCGCTGAAACTATTGTTCTCTCTGGGAGAGAAGCTGGTAAGGCCGATTTGAAAAATCGGTGTGGAGGCACGTCTTCGAACTCCAGTTTGTACCCTTGGGTCACAATTCCTAGCACCCAAGGATCCAGGTCCGACTGAACCCAGACCTGGCTGAAGAGCTGAAGACGTGCCCCTACCAGTGCGGACTCCCGCAGGGGAGCCCCAGCGTCATGCGGTGGATTTGGTAGAAGCCGGAGAGGACTTTTGCTCCTGGGAACTAGCCGTAGCTGGTGTCCTTTTCCCTCTTCCTCTACCTCTGGCGAGGAAAGATGATCACGCCCCTTTCTGAATTTATGAGACCGAAAGGACTGCATCTGGTATTGAGGCGTTTTCTTTTGCTGTGGGGGAACAAAAGGCAAAAAAGAAGACTTACCCGCGGTAGCTGTGGAAACCAGGTCCGCGAGGCCATCCCCAAACAAAACTTCACCCTTGTAAGGCAAAGCCTCCATAAGTCTCTTGGAGTCAGCAGCACCAGTCCATTGACGGGTCCACAGCGACCTCCTAGCTGAAATTGCCATGGCATTGGCCCTTGATCCCAAGAGGCCAATATCTCTCGCAGCCTCCCTTAGGTATAACGCTGCATCCTTGATGTGACCCAAAGTTAACAGAACAGTATCCCTGTCGAGGGTGTCCATGTCAGATGACAAGTTATCTGCCCAACCTGCAATTGCGCTACTCACCCATGCCGACGCAACCGCCGGTCTGAGCAGGGCTCCCGTAGTCGCATAAATTGATTTTAAAGTGGTTTCCTGCTTGCGGTCCGCAGAATCCTTTAGGGTCGCTGTGTCCGGGGACAGGAGGGCCACTTTTTTGGATAACCGCGTCAAGGCTTTATCCACCGTGGGTGATGATTCCCACCGTAACCTGTCCTGTGAGGGGAAAGGATACGCCATAATAATTCTCTTAGGAATCTGCAGCCTCTTGTCTGGAGTTTCCCAAGCCTTTTCAAATAGAGCGTTAAGTTCATGAGATGGGGGAAACGTTACCTCACGTTTCTTCTCCTTAAACATACAGACCCTTGTGTCAGGGACAGAGGGGTGCTCTGTGATATGTAATTCATCTTTTATTGCTATAATCATGTACTGAATACTCTTGGCCACCCTTGGGTGTAACCTCGCATCATCATAGTCTACACTGGAGTCGGAATCCGTGTCGGTATCAGTGTCTGCTATCTGGGTAAAGGGACGTTTCTGGGACCCTGATGGGTTCAGTGACACAGTAATATCCATGGATTGACTCCATGCTTGGTTCTGAGACTCAGATTTGTCCAACCTTTTATGGAATAAAGCCACACTTGCATTCAAAACATTCCACATGTCTACCCAATCAGCAGTCGGCGGTGCCGACGGATTCATTACCACATTCTGCTCCGCTTCCTCCCTCGACGAGCTTTCCGCCTCAGACATGTCGACACAAACGTACTGACACCCCCAAACACACTGAATTATAGGGGACAGACCCACAATGAGGTCCTTTGGAGAGACAGAGAGGGAATTTGCCAGCTCACACCCAGCGCCGCCACAGTCTGAAATTTAAACAATACCTCAGACCTGTAAGCGCTTTTATATATATAAATATATATCAAATCAGCACCAAATTATTGTGCCCCACCCTCGTTTTTCACCCTGTTATTTGTGTATAGCAGGGCAGGGTCCGGGAGCAGCGTCTCTGCAGCAAGCTGTGGAGAAAATGGCGCTGGTTAGAGCTGAGGGAAGAAGCCCCGCTCCCTTGATGGCGGGCTTCGGTCCCGCTATTATTTATACTGGCGGGGGTTTGTATACTCTGCCTATGCAGTGTATATACTATACCAGTCTAGTATCTGAGGTAAATTTTGCTGCCCAGGGCGCCCCCCCTGCGCCCTGCACCCTTGTAGTGTATTGTGTGTGTGTGGGAGCTATGGCGCGCAGCGCGACCGCTGCCCGGTACCTCACGAAGATCTGACGTCTTCTGCCACCTCTGAAGTCTTCTTGCTTCCTATACTCACCCGGCTTCTATCTTCCGGCTCTGTGAGGAGGACAGCGGCGCGGCTCCGGGAACGAACAGCTAGACGACACCAGTGTTCAGACCCTCTGGAGCTAATGGTGTCCAGTAGCCTAAGAAGCAGAGCCCATCAGTCTAGGAAAGTGGGTCTGCTTCTCTCCCCTCAGTCCCACGAAGCAGGGAGCCTGTTGCCCGCAGTGCTCCCTGAAAATAAAAAACCTAACAGTCTATTTTCTAGAGAAACTCAGTAGAGCTCCCCTAGTGTGTGACCAGTCTCCTCTGGGCACAGGATCTAACTGGGGTCTGGAGGAGGGGCATAGAGGGAGGAGCCAGTTCACGCCCATTTAAAGTCTTAAAGTGCCCATGTCTCCTGTGGAGCCCGTCTATACCCCATGGTCCTTACGGAGTCCCCAGCATCCTCTAGGACGGAAGAGAAATAGGATTTTAATACCTACCGGTAAATCCTTTTCTCTTAGTCCCTGGAGGATGCTGGGGTCACCATTAAAACCATGGGGTATACTATAGACGGGATCCGCAGGAGACATGGGCACTTTAAGACTTTCAAAGGGTGTGAACTGGCTCCTCCCTCTATGCCCGTCCTCCAGACTCCAGTTATAGGAACTGTGCCCAGGGAGACGGACATTTCGAGGAAAGGATTTATTGTTAAACTAAGGTGAGATTCATACCAGCTCACACCTCATGCATGCCGCACAACATGGCATTCAACAGAACACAAGCCAACGGCATTAACAATTTCAGCATCAGGCTGACTATAAACGTAACACAACATGTGTGTAACCACAACTAACAACTGCAGATACAGTACGCACTGGGACGGGCGCCCAGCATCCTCTACGGACTAAGAGAAAAGGATTTACCGGTAGGTATTAAAATCCTATTTTCTCATACGTCCTAGAGGATGCTGGGGTCACCATTAGAAACATGAGGTTATACCAAAGCTCTAGAACGGGCAGGAGAGTACGGATGACTCTGCAGCACCGATTGACCAAACTTGAGGTCATCATCGGTCAGGGTATCAAACCTGTAAAACTTTGCAAAAATGTTTGAACCCAACCAAGTAGCTGCTCGGCAAAGTTGCAATGCCGAGACCCCTCGGGCAGCCGCCCAGGACGAGCCCACCTTTCTAGTAGAATGGGCCTTCACCGATTTCGGTAAGGGCAATCCAGCCGTAGAATGAGCATGCTGAATCGTATTACATATCCAGCGTGCAATGGTCTGCTTGGAAGCAGGACACCCAATCCTGTTGGGAGCATACAGGACAAACAGAGCCTCCGTTTTCCTAACCTGAACCATTCTGGCGACATCAATTTTCAAAGCTCTGACCACATCCAGAGACTTTGATTCAATTAAGGCGTCAGTAGCGACTGGCACCACAATAGGTTGGTTCATGTGGAAAGATGAAACCACCTTCGGCAGAAATTGCTGACGAGTCCTCAACTCTGCTCTATCTTCATGGAAGATTAAATAAGGCGGAAATCTGTACCTTAATTGAGCCCAACTTTAGGCCCGCATCCACACCTGCTTGTAGAAAATGGAGAAAACGTCCTAGCTGAAATTCTTCCATAGGAGCCTTCTTGGATTCACACCAAGAAACATATTTTCTGCAAATACTCCTTTCCTGGCCTGAATAAGTGTGGGAATGACTTCACTGGGAATACCCTTTCTGGCTAGGATTTGGCGTTCAACCGACATGCCGTCAAACGTAGCCGCGGTAAGTCTTGATACACGCACTCTCCTAGATGGAGATCGTGTCTGCTGAGGAAGTCTGCTTCCCAGTTGTCCACTCCTGGAATGAAGATCGCTGACAGAGCGCTTATATGCTTTTCCGCCCAGCGGAGAACCTTTGTGGCTTCTGCCATTGCCGCTCTGCTTTTTGTTCCGCCCTGGCGGTTTATGTATGCTACTGCTGTTACATTGTCCGACTGTATCAG
The DNA here is from genome assembly GCF_028390025.1 of Pseudophryne corroboree. NCBI lineage: Eukaryota > Metazoa > Chordata > Amphibia > Anura > Myobatrachidae > Pseudophryne > Pseudophryne corroboree. The sequence goes on along the minus strand of NC_086446.1, from coordinate 700,783,498 downwards.
TACGGGCAGATTGCGAAGAAGATGTTCCGCTTGTAGAAGGCCGTTGTAAATGGCCCTTAACTCCAGAACGTTTAAGTGGAGACAAGTTTCCTGGCTTAACCATCTTCCTTGGAAGTTTTCCCCCTGTGTGACTGCTTCCCAGCCTCGGAGACTTGCATCCGTTGTTACTAGGATCCAGTCCTGGATCCCGAACCTGCGCCCTTCTAGGAGGTGAGAGCTATGCAGCCACCACGGGAGTGAGATTCTGGTCTTGGAAAACAGGATTATCCTTCGGTGCATGTCCAGGTGGGATCCAGACCACTTGTCCAACAGGTCCCACTGAAACACTCTGGCATGGAATCCGCCAAACTGAATGGCCTCGTAGGCCGCAACCATCTCCCCAGCAACTGAGTGTATTGATGGATTGACACCTTGCTGATTTCAGAATTTGTTTGACCAGACTCTGAAGTTCCAGAGCCTATTCCACTGGAAGAAAAACTCTCTGCAGTTCTGTGTCCAGTATCATTCCCAAAAACGACAACCGCGTCGTCGGAATCAACTGTGATTTTGGCAGGTTTAGGAGCCAACCATGTTGTTGAAGAACTGTCAGGGAGAGAGCAATGTTTTGCACCAACTGGTCCTTGGATCTCGCCATTATCCGGAGATCGTCCAAGTACGGGATAATCGTGACTCCTTGCTTGCGAAGGTGAACCATCATTTTCGCCATCACTTCGGTGAAAATCCTCTGAGCTGTGGACAGACCAAACGGCAGCGTCTGAAATTGGTAATGACAATCCTGAATTGCAAACCTCAGGTAAGCCTGATGCGGAGGATAAATGGGAACATGTAAATAGGCATCCTTTATGTCCACCGAAACCATAAAATCCCCTTCCTCCAGACTGGAGATCACTGCTCGGAGAGACTCCATCTTGAATTTGATTTTTTTTAGGTAGAAATTGAGGGATTTTAGGTTTAGGATCGGTCTGACCGAGCCGTCTGGCTTCGGGACCACGAACAGGCTTGAATAAAAGCCTTTTCCCCTGTTGTGACGGGGGAACCATGACAATAACCTGATTTTGACACAACTTTTGTATTGCGTCGCATACTACCTCCCTGTCCAGAAGAGAAGCTGGTAAGGCCGATTCGAAAAATCGGCGAGGGGGGAACGTCTTGAAACTCCAGTTTGTACCATTGGGATACGATTTGTAAAACCCATGGGTCCAGGTCCGAACGAAACCAGAACTGACTGAAGAGTTTTAGACGTGCCCCCACTGGTGCGGACTCCTGCAGAGGAGCCCCAGCGTCATGCGGTGGAGATGGCAGAAGCCGGGGAGGACTTCTGCTCCTGGGAACCCGACAAGGCTGGTGATCTTTTACCTCTTCCCCTTCCTCTAGTAGCAAGGAAGGAAAAACCTTGCCCTTTTCTGTATTTATTGGGCCGAAAGGACTGCATTTGATAGTGGTGTGTTTCCTTTTGTAGTGGAGGAACATAAGGCAAAAAGGATGACTTACCCGCGGTAGCCGTAGATACCAAATCAGTGAGGCCGCCACCAAACAAGGCACCACCTTATATGGTAGAGATTTCATATTTTTCTTGGAGTCAGCGTCAGCATTCCATTGGTGAATCCACAATGCTCGCCTAGCTGAAACTGCCATGGCATTGGCCTTTGATCCCAAAAGGTCAATATCTCTCGCAGTTACCTTTAGGTACGCTGCAGCGTCCTTGATATGCAATGACAGGTCTGAGTAGCGTACCTGTGGTCGCATAAATGGATTTTACCGTAGTTTCTTGCTTACGATCTGCAGGATCCTTAAGGGCTGCCGTGCCAGGTGACGGGAGAGCCACCTTTTTAGACAAACGTGATAGGGCCTTGTCTACAATGGGGGGTAACTCCCACTTTTCCCTATCCTCAGAGGGAAACGGATAAGCCACCGGAATCCTTTTGGGAATCTGAAAACTTCTGCCAGGGCTTTCCCAGACTTTTTCAAATAGAGTGTTCAGTTCATGAGAGGGAGGAAACGTTATCTCAGGTTTCTTTTCCTTATACAAACAGACCCTTTTACCAGCAGGGTCCTCAGTGATATGTAATACATCTTTAACCGCTACAATCATGTACTGAATGCTCTTTGCCAATTTTGGATCTAATCTGGAATCACTATAGTCGACACTGGAATCAGTGTCCATGTCGGTACCAGTGTCTGCCAACTGGGCAAAAGTAAGTTTTTGTGACCCCGAGGGGTCCTGAACTAGTATAACACATCCTCCACAGATTTGTTCCATGCCTGGGTCTGAGACTCAGACTTATCTAATCTCTTACTAATAAGAGCCACATTAGCATTCAAAGCATTCAAAACATTTACCCAATCAGGAGTCGGCGGTGCCGACAGGGTCACCCTCACAGCCGTTTGTGTCCCTAATACAGCCTCCACCTGGGAAGAGCACTCAGCCTCAGACATGTCGACACACGTGTACGAAACACCCACAGACACACCGGGCATATAGGGGACAGACCCACAGTAAAGTCTGTCAGAGAGACACAGAGGGGATTTGCCAGCTCACAACCCAGCGCCAAATTGACGGGTCTGAAAACACTAAAAAAATGCCCCAGACCTGTAGCGCTTTTAATATTATGTATATTGCACCAATTATCCGGTGCCCCCCCCCCCCCCCCCCCCCGTTTTGCACCCTGATACTTGTCAGCAGTGTGAGGAAGGACCGGCTTCTCTGCAGCCTGAGGAGAGGAAATGGCGCTGAGTGAGCTGTGAGGATGAAGCTCCGCCCCCTTAATGGCGCGCTTCTGTCCCGCTTATTTCAATAAATAATTATACTGGCGGGGGATAGGACAGTGCCTTGGCACTAATGTCCCCTCTTGCCAGTGTACACTGAGGATTTTTAGCTGCCCAGGGCGCCCCCCCGCGCCCTGCACCCTGTAGTGCTGTGTGCGTGTGTGGGAGCCAGGCGTGCAGCGTCCGATCACTGCGCGGTACCTCAGAAATGCAGTCACTGAAGTCTTCTTTTCTTCTGCTACTCACCTGTCTTCTGACTTCTGGCTCTGTAAAGGGGTGACGGCCGGCTGCGGGAGTGAGCATCTAGGCGTACCCAGCGATCAGCACCCTCAGGAGCTAATGGTGTCCTGTAGTCAGAAGCAGAGCCATTGAACTCACTGGAAGTTGGTCATACTTCTCTCTCCTAAGTCCCACGAAGCAGGGAGACTGTTGCCAGCAGTCTCCCTGAACATAAAAAACCTAACAATAAGTCTTTTTTCAGAGAAACTCAGTAGAGCTCCCCTGTAGTGCATCCAGTCTCACTGGGCACAATTCTAAAACTGGAGTCTGGAGGAGGGGCATAGAGGGAGGAACCAGTTCACACCCTTTGAAAGTCTTAAAGTGCCCATGTCTCCCTCGGATCCCGTCTATACCCCATGGTTCTAATGGTGACCCCAGCATCCTCTAGGACGTATGAGAAATTTATATTTCAGTAAAACAGGCAAATGGGTTCTTGCTATGAGAATGTGGATATCCCATTGTTAAGCAGCTTAGTAAGTGGACACCAATTAAGTGAATGGCGCAAATGAATGAAAACTGCTTGGTCTCAGAAGATTGACATAATTATTATTTTTTTTTAAAGAAATCCCAGCATAACTAAATCAAATACAATAGGTGCTAACACCACAATGTACTGTTTCCAGTCATACACATACATTAACCAAGCAATAAAGAATAACTCAGACCGAAATATTATTTCCATAAAGAAAACTTTTCCAAGGTTGGTAAAAAAGCTGTGTAGTCACCAGAGTACATTTCAGTTTAATTCCCCATATAACCAAGGACCTCCTCCTTCAAGACACTTACCTTTCCTTTTCATGTTACAGTCATGGCAACTCCTATTTAGAAACGCTAAAGCCGCCCGAGCTCAGCAGCCATGTGTGGTACCGGCCAAACTCTGACTTTGTTTTAAAGGGGCAATCACTTACAAGGCAAAAGCATTACATCCCGCCCCACATTGCAGGACTTATTACAGTAGGATAAATAGATGAACACTTTAAATTGTATGAACACTACATCTAATATGAAAATTTAAATGGCTGTTTTTCCTATCTTTAGCTTCAAAATCTATGTAAGCACTGCTTACAGTCAGGTAGAATTTCTATTTCTCTTCCAGAGTGTCCGTGAATAAGAAGTATTGCTGATAATGATGAGCAATTTACACAGCTCATTAGACTGTGCACTGCTATGGGTTGTATGGTGCCTACGTTATGCCGCTGTTACAGACTCCTTTCCGTCAGAAAATCACTAATATTGATCACAGTTTAACTGCCCCCTTAGAGGGGTATTCAGTTAGTGTTGATATACAGTTGCATTGTGCTCCTTCGCACATTAGTAATAATTAGGGTATTCCAACATTGCAGATTTTCCTGCAACTTCTACGGAGAGCAACGAATAATCTGTAATATCGAAGGGCATGTGGTTTGATTACCCCCTTATAGTCTCACTAGTGATAGATCCCAGTAACAGATGTTATAATAATGGAAACAATTAAATTAATTTAGTAACAGGTATTTATATAGCAACCACATATTCTGCAGCGCTTTACAGAGAATATTTAGTCAATAGTCACTCACATCAATCCCTGCGGAACGTACAATCTATATTCCCTACTACACAGATACTAGGGTTCATTTTTTTTACCGGAAGCCAATTAACCTGCCACTATGGGCTTAATGTAATAACCACAAGCTGCCGGAGGAGCGGAACTTTGTGCGAGTCTGCTCATATTTTTAAAGCGTCTCCGACTCTATGGAACTCCCTCTCCTGCACAGTCGAGAGATCCCCACTCTAGAGTCTTAAAAAAACAGACCCAAGACTTTCCAGTTTACTCAGCATTCCCTTAATGTTCTTTTAATATCGCCATGCTGTTTGTACCTAATGAAGGGGGTCATTCCGAGTCGTTCGCTCGGTAATTTTCTTCGCATCGCAGCGTTTTTCTGCTTAGTACGCATGCGCAATGTTCGCACTGCGACTGCGCCAAGTATTTTTGCTATGAAGATAGGGGGTCATTCCGAGTCGTTCACTCGGTAATTTTCTTCGCATCGCAGCGTTTTTCTGCTTAGTACGCATGCGCAATGTTCGCACTGCGACTGCGCCAAGTATTTTTGCTATGAAGATAGTTTTTTTACTCACGGCTTTTTCTTCGCTCCGGCGATCGTAATGTGATTGACAGGAAATGGGTGTTACTGGGCGGAAACACGGCGTTTTATGGGCGTGTGGATAAAAACGCTACCGTTTCCGGAAAAAACGCGGGAGTGGCTGGAGAAACGGGGGAGTGTCTGGGCGAACGCTGGGTGTGTTTGTGACGTCAAACCAGGAACGACAAGCACTGGACTGATCGCAGATGCCGAGTAAGTCTGAAGCTACTCTGAAACTGCTAAGTAGTTTGTAATCGCAATATTGCGAATACATCGTTCGCAATTTTAAGAAGCTAAGATTCACTCCCAGTAGGCGGAGGCTTAGCGTGTGTAACTCTGCAAAAATCGCCTTGCGAGCGAACAACTCGGAATGACCCCCGAAAAGCTTTTCTGTACTTCATTGTTTCTGTACTGTATTATGTTCATTCAGTGCTGTTTCTTGCGGCGGGCGAGCCGTGCAATCGCAGGGGGCGCCCGCCATGGCAGTTCTGTGACTCCTTGCTTCCCCCTCCTCCCTCTTCCAGAGTAACCCGCTTGGGGGGGCTGAGTTTCGTAGAATGACGCGATTGCGTCATGACATCACGATGCAACCGTGTCATTCCGTAAAACTCCGCCCCCCCCCCCCCCCCCCCCCCCCAAGCGGAGTACTGAGGAGGAGGGGGAGCCGCTGCCAAGCTACAAAGAGGGAGAGGTGGCCAGCGCGAGGAGGGACTGAAGAGGCGGGCCGAACAGTGGGAAGCGCCTCTGCAAAACGTAAATATTAGTATCTATCTCTCTCTTGATGGGGACTCTGCCTGCCATAATGTGTAAAATAAGGACACTTGCCTGCCGTAATATATAGAAATGGGGGACACTTGCCTGCCGTAATGTATAAATGGGGGACACTTGCCTTCCATAATGTATAAATGGGGGACACTTGCCTGCCGTAATGTGTAAAATGGGGACACTTGCCTGCGATAATGTGTAAAATGGGGACACTTGCTTGCCGTAATGTGTAAAATGGGGACACTTGCTTGCCGTAATGTGTAAAATGCGGACTCTTGCCTGCCATAATGTGTAAAATGGGGACACTTGCCTGCCGTAATGTGTAAAAAGGGGACACTTGCCTGCCGTAATGTGTAAAAAGGGGACTCTTGCCTGCCGTAATGTGTAAAATGGGGCTTCTTGCCTGCTGTAATGTGTAAAAAGGGGACACTTGCCTGCCGTAATGTGTAAAATGGGGACTCTTGCCTGCCGTAATGTGTAAAATGGGGACTCTTGCCTGCCGTAATGTGGGGATTTACTGTATCAAGGTAATTGCGGTGTGTGGCATAATATGGTGCAGGGGGCATTACTGTGTGGGGCTTAATATGGTAGATTTTTTTTCTTTCTCATGGTGGCCGTGATCTGTTGGTGCAGGGTCAAAAAATAAGAATTTACTTACCGATAATTCTATTTCTCGTAGTCCGTAGTGGATGCTGGGAACTCCGTAAGGACCATGGGGAATAGCGGCTCCGCAGGAGACTGGGCACATCTAAAGAAAGCTTTAGGACTATCTGGTGTGCACTGGCTCCTCCCCCTATGACCCTCCTCCAAGCCTCAGTTAGGATACTGTGCCCGGACGAGCGTACACAATAAGGAAGGATTTTGAATCCCGGGTAAGACTCATACCAGCCACACCAATCACACCGTACAACTTGTGATATGAAACCCAGTTAACAGCATGATAACAGAGGAGCCTCTGAATAGATGGCTCACAACAAGAACCCGATTAGTTAACAATAACTATGTACAAGTATTGCAGACAATCCGCACTTGGGATGGGCGCCCAGCATCCACTACGGACTACGAGAAATAGAATTATCGGTAAGTAAATTCTTATTTTCTCTGACGTCCTAGTGGATGCTGGGAACTCCGTAAGGACCATGGGGATTATACCAAAGCTCCCAAACGGGCGGGAGAGTGCGGATGACTCTGCAGCACCGAATGAGAGAACTCCAGGTCCTCCTCAGCCAGGGTATCAAATTCATAGAATTTTGCAAACGTGTTTGCCCCTGACCAAGTAGCTGCTCGGCAAAGTTGTAAAGCCGAGACCCCTCGGGCAGCCGCCCAAGATGAGCCCACCGTCCTTGTGGAATGGGCTTTTATTGATTTAGGCTGCGGTAATCCTACCGCAGAATGCGCCAGCTGAATAGTGCTACAAAACCAGCGCGCAATAGACTGCTTAGAAGCAGGAGCACCCAGCTTGTTGGGTGCCATCAGGATAAACAGCGAGTCAGTTTTCCTGACTCCAGCCGTCCTGGAAAAATAAAATTTTCAGGGCCCTGACTACGTCCAGCAACTTGGAATCCTCCAAGTCCCCAGTAGCCGCAGGCACCACAATAGGTTGGTTCAAGTGAAAACCTGAGACCACCTTCGGGAGAAACTGAGGACGAGTCCTCAACTCTGCCCTATCCATATTGAAAATCAGATAAGGCCTTTTACATGACAAAGCCGCCAATTCTGACACACGCCTGGCCAAGGCCAAGGCCAACAGCATGACCACTTTCCACGCGAGATACTTTAGCTCCATGGTTTTAAGTGGCTCAACCAATGCGACTTTAGGAAATCCAACACCACGTTGAGATCCAAAAAGTGCCACAGGAGGCACAAAAGGAGGCTGAATATGTAGTACTCCTTTAACCAAAGTCTGAACTTCAGGCAGTGAAGTCAGTTCTTTCTGGAAGAAAATCGACAGAGCCGAAATCTGGACCTTGATGGACCCCAATTTGAGGCCCAAACGTCACCCCCGCTTGCAGGAAGTGCAGGAATCGACATAGTTGAAATTCCTCCGTCGGGGCCTTCATGGCCTCCCACCAAGCAACAAATTTTCGCCAAACGCGGCGATAATGTCTTGCGGTGACATCCTTCCTGGCTATGATCAGGGTAGGGATGACTTCCTTCGGAATACCCTTTTCCTTTAGGATCCGGTGTTCTACCGCCATGCCGTCAAACGCAGCCGCGGTAAGTCTTGGAACAGACAGGGTCCCTGCTGCAGCAGGTCTTGTCTGAGCGGCAGAGGCCAAGGGTCCTCTGCCAGCATCTCTTGAAGTTCCGGGTACCAAGCTCTTCATGGCCAATCCGGAACCCCGAGTATGGTTTTCACTCCTCGCCTTCTTATTATTCTCAGTACCTTGGGTATGAGAGGTAGAGGAGGAGACACATAAACCGACTGGTACACCCACGGTGTCACTAGAGCGTCCCCAGCGATCGCCTGAGGGTCCCTTGACCTGGCGCAATATCTTTTCAACTTCTTGTTGAGGCGGGACGCCATCATGTCCACCCGTGGTCATTCCCAACGGTTTACCCGCATTTGGAAAACTTCTGGATGAAGTCCCCATTCTCCTGGGTGTAGGTCGCCCATCGGAGAATCCTTGTGGCTTCTGCCATCGCCATCCTGCTTCTTGTGCCGCCCTGTCTGTTTACATGGGCGACCGCCGTGATGTCGTCTGATTGGATCAGTACCGGCTGGTTCTGAAGCAGGGGCCTTGCTTGGCTTAGGGCATTGTAAATGGCCCTTAGCTGCAGAATATTTATGTGAAGCGAAATCTCCTTGGAAATTTCTTCCCTGTGTGACTGCACCCCAGCCCCGAAGGCTGGCATCCGTGGTCACCAGGACCCAGTCCTGTATTCCGAATCTGCTGCCCTCTAGTAGATGAGCCCTCTGCAGCCACCACAGCAGCGACACCCTGTTTCTTGCTGACAGGGTCATCCGCTGTTGTATCTGTAGATGGGACCCGGACCATTAGTCCCACAGGTCCCACTGGAACGTCCTTGCGTGGAGTCTTCCGAATGGAATTATGCTTCGTACGAAGCTACCATTTTTCCAAGGACTCGTGTGCATTGATGTACCGACACCTATCCTGGTTTTAGGATGTCTCTGACTAGAGATGACAACTCCTCAGCTTTTTCCACTGGAAGAAACACTCTTTTCTGGTCTGCGTTCAGAAACATTCCCAGGAACAGAAGACGTGTCGTCGGGACCAGCTGTGACTTTGGAATATTGAGAATCCAGTCGTGCTGTTGTAGCACTTCCCGAGAGAGTGCTACCCCCACTACCAACTGTTCTTTGGACCTCGCCTTTATCAGGAGATCGTCCAAGTACGAGATAATAAAAACTTCCTTCTTGCGAAGGAGTATCATCACTTCGGCCATTACCTAGGTAAAGACCTTCGGTGCCGTGGACAACTCCAACGGCCGCGTCTGGAACTGATAGTGACAGTCCTGTACCACATATCTGAGGTACTCCTGGTGAGCGGGGTAAATGCGGACATGCAGGTACGCATCCTTGATGTCCAGGGAGACCCTGTAATCCCCCTCGTCCAGGCTCGTAATAACCGCCCTGAGCGATTCCATCTTGAACTTGAATCTTCTGATATAAAAGTTCAAGTATTTTAATTTCAAGATGGGTCTCACCGAACCGTTGCGGTACCACAACCACTGTGGAATAGTAACCCCTTCCTTGCTGAAGGAGGGGCACCTTGACAATCACTTGTTGTGATTATAGTGTTGAATATCCACCAACACCGTCTCCCTGGCAGAGGGAGGTGCCGGTAAGGCAGATTTTAGGAAACGGCGGGGGGAAGAACGTCTCGAACTCCAGCCTGTACCCCTGAGATACTACTTGAAGGACCCAGGGATCCATGTGAGAGAGCCCACAGTCCGCTGAAATATCTGAGACGGGCCCCCACCGTACCCGGGTCCGCCTGAGCAGCCCCAGCACCATGCTGTGGACCTACCGGACGCAGGGAGGACTTCTGCTCTTGGGAACTAGCTGTGTGTTGCAGCTTTTTCCTCTACCTTTGCCTCTCGGCAGAAGGATGAGCCTCTAGCCTTCTTGCTTTTCTGGGGCCGAAAGGACTGTACTTGATGATACGGTGCTTTCTTTTGTTGTGGGGTAGCCTGTGGCAAAAAAATCAATTTCCCAGCAGTAGCTGTGGAAACGAGGTCTAAAAAAACTATCCCCAAACAGTTTTACCCCCTTATAGGGCAACTTCCATGTGCCGATTCGAGTCGGCATCGCCTGACCATTGCCAAGTCCATAACCCCCGTCTGGCGGTAATGGACCTAGCGCTTATTTTTGATGCCAGCCGGCAAATATCCCTCTGTGCATCACGCATGTATAAGACCACGTCTTTTATATGCTCTATTTTCAGCAAAATATTGTCCCTATCCATAGTTATTTTCCGACAGGGAATCTGACCACGCAGTGGGAGCACTGCACATCCATGCCGAAGCAACGGCTGGTCGCAATATAATGCCCTAGTGTGTGACCATATCTTATAGGGTAACCTCCTGCTTTCTATCAGCAGGTTCCTTCAGGGCGGCCGTACCCGGAGACGGTAGTGCCACCTTTTCTGATAAGCGTGTAAGCGCTGTATCTACCCTATGGGGTGTTTCCCCGCGTGACCTATCCTCTGGCGGGAAAGGGTACGCTGCCTATAACCGTTGTAGAAATTATCAATTTCTTACCGGGGGAAGACCACTCTTCCTCACACACCTCATTTAATTTCTCAGATGCAGGAAAAACTACTAATAGTTTTCTCTCACCAAACACAATACCCTTTTATGTGGTACCTGGGGTATAATCATAAATGTGTAATACATTTTTCATTGCCTCAATCCTGTAACGGGTGGACCTATTTGGAGGGTACACCAGTCTCATCGATGTCGACACTGGAGTCAGTATCCGTGTCGACATCTGTGTCTGTTATCTGAGGTAGCGGGCGATTTTAGAGCCCCCCATGACATTTGAGACGCTGGAACAGGCACAAGCTGAGTAGCCGGCTGTTCCGTGTCGTCGACCTTTTGTGTAAGGAGTTGACACTTTCACGTAATCCTTCCATAAGTTCAACCACACCGGTGTCGACCCCGCAGGGGGTGACAACATATTTACAGGCATTCGCTCCGCCTCCACCTCATTATCCTCCACATACCTGTCGACACAGCCGTACCGACACACAGCACACACACAGGGAATGCTCTGATAGAGGACAGGACCCCACAAAGCCCTTTGGGGAGACAGAGGGAGAGTATGCCAGCACACACCAGGGCGCTATATATCACAGGGATAGCACCTATAAAAAAGTGTTTCCCTTATAGCTGCATATATATTGTATCCTGCGCCTAAATTGTGCCCCCCCCCCCCTCTCTTTTTAACCCTTTCTGTAGTGTATTAACTGCAGGGGAGAGCCAGGGAGCTTCCCTCCAACGGAGCTGTGAGGGAAAAATGGCGCCAGTGTGCTGAAGGAGATAGCTCCGCCCCTTTTTTGCGGACTTTTCTCCCGCATTTTTATGGATTCTGGCAGGGGTTAATGTACATCCATATAGCCCTGGGGGTTATATGTGATGTATTTTTGCCAGCCAAGGTGTTAATATTGCTGCTCAGGGCGCCCCCCCCCAGCGCCCTGCACCCATCAGTGACCGCAGTGTGAGGTGTGCATGAGGAGCAATGGCGCACAGCTGCAGTGCTGTGCACTACCTTGATGAAGACTGATGTCTTCTGCCGCCGATTTTCCGGACCTCTTCTTGCTTCTGGCTCTGTAAGGGGGCCGGCGGCGCGGCTCTGGGACCGGACTCCGAGGCTGGGCCTGTGTTCGATCCCTCTGGAGCTAATGGTGTCCAGTAGCCTAAGAAGCCCAAGATGGCTGCAAGCAGGCAGGTTCGCTTCTTCTCCCCTTAGTCCCTCGATGCAGTGAGCCTGTTGCCAGCAGGTCTCACTGAAAATAAAAAACCTAAAACTAACTTTTATCTAAGAAGCTCAGGAGAGCCCCCTAGATTGCACCCTGCTCGGTCGGGCACAAAAATCTAACTGAGGCTTGGAGGAGGGTCATACGGGGAGGAGCCAGTGCACACCAGATAGTCCTAAAGCTTTCTTTAGATGTGCCCAGTCTCCTGCGGAGCCGCTATTCCCCATGGTCCTTACGGAGTTCCCAGCATCCACTAGGACGTCAGAGAAACTGGGGTGTAAGGTAGTCTTATTGGGAGCGGGCGTGCACAATCATTTTTTTTATATCTGGGGGGGGACACATGTTTTTTAATGTCAACGTGTGCTGGGGGGGGGGGCATTTTTAAATCTCGCACTGGGCGCTAAATTGGATAGAAACAGCCCTGTGTTTATTATATCTGTTAAGCGCCTTGATTCCTACTGGAGGGATAGCGCAGGCTCAATCTAGCGGGTCGCTCACTTCAGCGCTGTGTGAAGTGAGCGGCCCCCCGTTGTCGCCCCCCCCCTCGCTCAGCACATCGCACTGTGCTGAGCGGGGTGAGAGATGTGTGCTGAGCGATCCGTGTTGAGATCGCTCAGCACACATCTCACCTGTCAGTACCCCGTTTTATGTCTTTGGAATATCAGAGGAAACTGGAGCAAACACTGGGGCAGATGTATTAAGCCTGTAGAAGTGATAAATCAGTGATAAAGAAGTGATAAGTGAAAGGTGATAACGCACCAGCCAATCAGCTCCTAACTGCTATTTTTCAAACCCGTAATAATTGGCTGGTGCGTTATCACCTTGTGCTTATCACTGCTTTATCACTTCTCCAGGCTTAATACATCTGCCCCACTGTGAGGACATACAAACTCAGCACAGATAGGGCTGGAATTGAAACCATGACCTCAGTGCTGTGAAACAGATGTGCTAACCACTGTGCCACCATTTTGTCCTAATGGAAACTGGATGGTAACATGGAAAAATAATATAATGATACACAAACAATAGACCAAATCTGTAATAGAACTACACTACAGTAATTTGCTATTACTCTACGTTAAGTCTAAGAATAAATGTTGGAATATGTTTATGGGTTGTTTTAAATTCACAAACATACAGGCCAAAAATGAAGTTTAAGTGCTAATGCACCTTTTTCCTGTTTAATTAAAGTAACATGACAAAACTAAAATTAACTTAATGTGTCTACATTCCTGTGCAGCAACATATTAACAGAGCAGAGAATCACACATTTCCAGTAAATACATTTTCTATTTAGTAGAATTTGATCTGTTTGTCTTTTTGATGCATCTTTAGTAAGTACTGTCTATACATTCGCTCACCATTTCTAAATGTAAGTAAGAGTATTCATTAGTAATGAAGCAAAACTCTGCCAACTGATATAAAACCAAAATAATTGTTGACTGTTCAGTAAATACCGCTTCCACCCACTCGCAATGGCCTCTAACCCCAGTAACTGACCACAAGAGTCGCCCGTCTGTCTGGAAACATGGCTAATGAGGGCACAAACATGCTGATACCATGACGGGCTGATGACATTGCTGGGGAAGCTCATAACGCAGATAGGCTTATACTCCCTAAGCTGTGCCATACGCTACGTCTACATTTCTTAGGTGGCACTGTTAATTAGTGTGACGGCTGTAGAAAATGTAATGCATGCAACCTGAATATTAATGGTGCGTTGAATGAAAAGAGTTCCTTCAGAAAATACACAGGCACTGGCACAGTACGGCCCGAGATAGATACTATTACTGTACACCCAACAGAGTGCATTTACTATTGAGTGAACACAATTCAAAAGTAATATTCATTGAGATCTCCATTTGAATGGCAGCTCTAGACATGGGTTCCAGGAATGTTTTGCAGCTACAGTTCATATTTATAGAAAAAGGTTCCGACATGCACAGTTAATGAAAGTATTTTCATATCTTCACAATCTATGACCAAAAATGGTGGCAAGCTATTGTACATCCAGTTCTGTGGTATATCAGACCAGTCCATTGGTTTCCAAACTGGGTCCCCAAGCCAAAAGTATACAAACTACAGATAAAGCGCTCAATCCTGTTCCAATATAATAAAATAAGAATTTACTTACCGATAATTCTATTTCTCATAGTCCGTAGTGGATGCTGGGGACTCCGTAAGGACCATGGGGAATAGCGGCTCCGCAGGAGACTGGGCACATCTAAAGAAAGCTTTAGGACTATCTGGTGTGCACTGGCTCCTCCCCCTATGACCCTCCTCCAAGCCTCAGTTAGGATACTGTGCCCGGACGAGCGTACACAATAAGGAAGGATTTTGAATCCCGGGTAAGACTCATACCAGCCACACCAATCACACCGTATAACCTGTGATCTGAACCCAGTTAACAGCATGATAACAGAGGAGCCTCTGAAAGATGGCTCACAACAATAATAACCCGATTTTTGTAACAATAACTATGTACAAGTATTGCAGACAATCCGCACTTGGGATGGGCGCCCAGCATCCACTACGGACTATGAGAAATAGAATTATCGGTAAGTAAATTCTTATTTTCTCTAACGTCCTAAGTGGATGCTGGGGACTCCGTAAGGACCATGGGGATTATACCAAAGCTCCCAAACGGGCGGGAGAGTGCGGATGACTCTGCAGCACCAAATGAGAGAACTCCAGGTCCTCCTCAGCCAGGATATCAATTTTGTAGAATTTTACCAACGTATTTGCTCCTGACCAAGTAGCTGCTCGGCAAAGTTGTAAAGCCGAGACCCCTCGGGCAGCCGCCCAAGATGAGCCCACCTTCCTTGTGGAGTGGGCATTTACAGATTTTTGGCTGTGGCAGGCCTGCCACAGAATGTGCAAGCTGAATTGTACTACAAATCCAACGAGCAATAGTCTGCTTAGAAGCAGGAGCACCCAGCATACAGGATAAACAGCGAGTCAGATTTCCTGACTCCAGCCGTCCTGGAAACATATATTTTCAGGGCACTGACAACGTCTAGCAACTTGGAGGCCTCCAAGTCCCTAGTAGCCGCAGGCACCACCAATAGGTTGGTTCAGGTGAAACGCTGAAACCACCTTGGGGAGAAACTGAGGACGAGTCCTCAATTCCGCCCTGTCCGAATGGAAAATCAGATAAGGGCTTTTTCAGGATAAAGCCGCCAATTCTGACACGCGCCTGGCCCAGGCCAGGGCCAACAGCATGACCACTTTCCATGTGAGATATTTTAACTCCACAGATTTAAGTGGTTCAAACCAATGTGACTTTTGGAACCCAAAACTACATTGAGATCCCAAAGTGCCACTGGAGGCACAAAAGGAGGCTGTATATGCAGTACCCCTTTTACAAACGTCTGAACTTCAGGGACTGAAGCTAGTTCTTTTTGGAAGAAAATTGACAGGGCCGAAATTTGAACCTTAATGGACCCCAATTTCAGGCCCATAGACACTCCTGTTTGCAGGAAATGTAGGAATCGACCCAGTTGAATTTCCTCCGTCGGGCCTTACTGGCCTCGCACCACGCAACATATTTTCGCCAATTGCGGTGATAATGTTTTTGCGGTTACATCCTTCCTGGCTTTGATCAGGATAGGGATGACTTCATCCGGAATGCCTTTTTTCCTTCAGGATCCGGCGTTCAACCGCCATGCCGTCAAACGCAGCCGCGGTAAGTCTTGGAACAGACAGGGTCCTTGCTGGAGCAGGTCCCTTCTTAGAGGTAGAGGCCACGGATCCTCCGTGAGCATCTCTTGAAGTTCCGGTTACCAAGTCCTTCTTGGCCAATCCGGAACCACGAATATAGTGCTTACTCCTCTCCATCTTATCAATCTCAGTACCTTGGGTATGAGAGGCAGAGGAGGGAACACATACCCTGACTGGTACACCCACGGTGTTACCAGAGCGTCTACAGCTTATTGCCTGAGGGTCCCTGGACCTGGCGCAATACCTGTCGAGTTTTTAATCATGTGGAAGACTTCTGGGTGAAGTCCCCACTCTCCCGGGTGGAGGTCGTGCTGAGGAAGTCTGCTTCCCAGTTGTCCACTCCCGGAATGAATACTGCTGACAGTGCTATCACATGATTTTCCGCCCAGCGAAGAATCCTTGCAGCTTCTGCCATTGCCCTCCTGCTTCTTGTGCCACCCTGTCTGTTTACGTGGGTGACTGCCGTGATGTTGTCCGACTGGATCAACACCGGCTGACCTTGAAGCAGAGGTCTTGCTAAGCTTAGAGCATTGTAAATGTCCCTTAGCTTCAGGATATTTATGTGAAGTGATGTCTCCAGGCTTGACCATAAGCCCTGGATATTCCTTCCCTGTGTGACTGCTCCCCAGCCTCGCAGGCTGGCATCCGTGGTCACCCGGACCCAGTCCTGAATGCCTAATCTGCGGCCCTCTAGAAGATGAGCACTCTGCAACCACCACAGGAGGGACACCCTTGTCCTTGGTGACAGGGTTATCCGCTGATGCATCTGAAGATGCGACCCGGACCATTTGTCCAGCAGGTCCCACTGGAAAGTTCTTGCGTGGAATCTGCCGAATGGGATTGCTTCGTAGGAAGCCACCATTTTACCCAGAACCCTTGTGCATTGATACACTGAGACTTGGCTCGGTTTTAGGAGGTTCCTGACTAGCTCGGATAACTCCCTGGCTTTCTCCTCCGGGAGAAACACCTTTTTCTGGACTGTGTCCAGGATCATCCCTAGGAACAGAAGACACGTCGTCGGAACCAGGTGCGATTTTGGAATATTGAGAATCCAATCGTGCTGCCGCCACACTACCTGAGATAGTGCTACACCGACCTCCAACTGTTCCCTGGATCTTACCCTTATCAGGGAATTGTCCAAGTAAGGGATAACTAAAATTAACTTCCTTCGAAGGAATATCATCATTTCGGCCATTACCTTGGTAAAGACCTGGGGTGCCGTGTACCATCCATACGGCAGCGTCTGAACTGATAGTGACAGTTCTGTACCATAAACCTGAGGTACCCTTGGTGAGAAGGGTACATTTTGACATGAAGGTAAGCATCCTTGATGTCCCGAGACATCATGTAGTCCCCTTCTTCCAGGTTCGCAATCACTGCTCTGAGTGACTCAATCTTGAATTTGAACCTCTGTACGTAAGTGTTCAAAGATTTTAGATTTAGAATCGGTCTCACCGAGCCGTCCGGCTTCGGTACCACAACAGTGTGGAATAATACCCCGTTCCTTGCAGGAGGGGTATCTTGATTATCACCTGCTGGGAATACAGCTTGTGAATGGCTTCCAAAACTGTCTCCCTGTCAGAAGGAGACATCGGTAAAGCCGACTTTAGGAAACGGCGAGGGGGAGACGTCTCGAATTCTAATTTGTACCCCTGAGATATCACCTGAAGGATCCAGGGGTCTACTTGCGAGTGAGCCCACTGCGCGCTGAAATTCATTGAGACGGGCCCCCCACCGTGCCTGATTCTGCTTGTAAAGCCCCAGCGTATACTGAGGGCTTGGCAGAGGCGGGAGAGGGTTTCTGTTCCTGGGAACTGGCTGATTTCTGCAGCCTTTTTCCTCTCCCTCTGTCACGGGGCAGAAAAGAGGAACCTTTTGCCCGCTTGTCCACGAAAAGACTGCGCCTGATAATACGGCGTCTTCTCATGTTGAGAGGCGACCTGGGGTACAAACGTGGAATTCCCAGCTGTTGCCGTGGCCACCAGGTCTGAAAGACCGACCCCAAATAACTCCTCCCTTAATAAAGCAATACTTCCAAATGCCGTTTGGAATACGCATCACCTGACCACTGACGTGTCCATAACCCTCTACTGGTAGAAATGGACAACGCGCTTAGACTTGATGCCAGTCGGCAAATATTCCGCTGTGCATCACGCATATATAGAAATGCATCTTTTAAATGCTCTATAGGCAAAAATATACTGTCCCTATCTAGGGTATCAATATTTTCAGTCAGGGAATCCGACCACGCCAACCCAGCACTGGACATCCAGGCTGAGGCGATTGCTGGTCGCAGTATAACACCAGTATGTGTGTAAATACCTTTTAGGATACCCTCCTGCTTTCTATCAGCAGGATCCTTAAGGGCGGCCATCTCAGGCGAAGGTAGAGCCCTTACAAGCGTGTGAGCGCTTTATCCACCCTAGGGGGTGTTTCCCAACGCACCCTAACCTCTGGCGGGAAAGGATATAATGCCAATAACATTTTAGAAATTATCAGTTGTTATCGGGGGAAACCCACGCATCATCACACACCTCATTTAATTTCTCAGATTCAGGAAAACTACAGGTAGTTTTTCCTCACCGAACATAATACCCCTTTTTTGGTGGTACTCGTATTATCAGAAATGTGTAAAACATTTTTCATTGCCTCAATCATGTAACGTGTGGCCCTACTGGAAGTCACATTCGTCTCTTCACCGTCGACACTGGAGTCAGTATCCGTGTCGGCGTCTATATCTGCCATCTGAGGTAACGGGCGCTTTAGAGCCCCTGACGGCCTATGAGACGTCTGGACAGGCACAAGCTGAGTAGCCGGCTGTCTCATGTCAACCACTGTCTTTTATACAGAGCTGACACTGTCACGTAATTCCTTCCAACAGTTCATCCACTCAGGTGTCGACCCCCTAGGGGGTGACATCACTATTACAGGCAATCTGCTCCGTCTCCACATCATTTTTCTCCTCATACATGTCGACACAAAAGTACCGACATACAGCACACACACAGGGAATGCTCTGATAGAGGACAGGACCCCACTAGCCCTTTGGGGAGTCAGAGGGAGAGTTTGCCAGCACACACCAGAGCGCTATATAAATACAGGGATAACCTTATATAAGTGTTTTTCCCCTTATAGCTGCTGTATAGTTAATACTGCGCCTAATTAGTGCCCCCTCTCTTTTTTAACCCTTTCTGTAGTGTAGTGACTGCAGGGGAGAGCCAGGGAGCTTCCCTCCAACGGAGCTGTGAGGGAAAATGGCGCCAGTGTGCTGAGGAGATAGGCTCCGCCCCTTTTTCGCGGACTTTTCTCCTGCTTTTTTATGGATTCTGGCAGGGGTTAAATGCATCCATATAGCCCAGGAGCTATATGTGATGCATTTTTTGCCATCCAAGGTGTTTTTATTGCGTCTCAGGGCGCCCCCCCCCCAGCGCCCTGCACCCTCAGTGACCGAAGTGTGAAGTGTGCTGAGAGCAATGGCGCACAACTGCAGTGCTGTGCGCTACCTTGTTGAAGACAGGACGTCTTCTGCCGCCGATTTTCCGGACCTCTTCTGCCTTCTGGCTCTGTAAGGGGGCCGGCGGCGCGGCTCTGGGACCCATCCAAGCTGGGCCTGTGATCGTCCCTCTGGAGCTAATGTCCAGTAGCCTAAGAAGCCCAATCCACTCTGCACGCAGGTGAGTTCGCTTCTTCTCCCCTTAGTCCCTCGATGCAGTGAGCCTGTTGCCAGCAGGTCTCACTGAAAATAAAAAACCTAAACTAAAACTTTCACTAAGAAGCTCAGGAGAGCCCCTAGTGTGCACCCTTCTCGTTCGGGCACAGAGATCTAACTGAGGCTTGGAGGAGGGTCATTGGGGGAGGAGCCAGTGCACACCAGATAGTCCTAAAGCTTTCTTTAGATGTGCCCAGTCTCCTGCGGAGCCGCTATTCCCCATGGTCCTTACGGAGTCCCCAGCATCCACTTAGGACGTTAGAGAAATAGAAGTTTTCACACAATGATAAATAGTCCTAAATACTTAGTCCATCAGTGAGACATATTGTCCTTGGTACTTGGTGCCTAATTCAGACCTGATCGTAGATGTGCAAAAAAAATGAACATTTAAGATCAAAATCTTAGGCACGCGGGGGAAGGCCCAGCACAGAGCTAGTTCGACCCGCATGCCAGGCCCCACCCTTCCCCCATAGTGGTGCGAAAGCATCGCATGGTGGCGATGCTTTCACACCTGCCGAGTAGCTCCCTGCCTACGAAGCCTAGCTGCAAAGGAAGCTGGCTACCTGCCATGTTTTTGGCCACAGCAGCTGCGTGTGATGCCCCACAAATGATCCGGACATGCCTGTTTTGTCCGGCCCGCGCCCCCCCCCCCCCCCACACACACACACACAACGCCGCCGATATGCCCCTGACTGCCTCTGTCTGTCAATCAGGCAGAGGCGATCGCACAAGTGAGATGCCTTCGCATCTCACTGTGTGCGTGTGCGCACACAGCACAGGACTTCAGCCTGCGATCGCTGCGGCTGCAGCGACCAGGTCTGTATTAGGCCCTTAGTCAATTAGACAGTCCTGTAATCAGGAGGCTCTTCAAGCGTCCGATTAAGTGGAGTACCTCGGAAAAAAATAAAATACAAAAATATAGTGTAGTATATTTGTATTCAGGGACACTTCCCTAAAAGTGCAGACAAAGACAAATCCTCAAGGCACCCTAAAAGTCCAGGTTTTAAGGCTATCCATGCTTGTGCACATATGGTATAATCAAAGTGACTGATATACTAATTAAGTAACCTGTGCTTAAGTACGGATATCCTTAAAACTTGGACTGTTAGGGAACCTTGTGGACCGAGTTCCGGAAACCCTGGACTAGTCTGATATACCCATACTTGCCTACCTGACCCTCTCCATGAGGGAGAAATTGCTCTGTTCCTGGACTTTCCTGGTAATGTATGATTGCCATCACCTGTGGCGAGCTAGTTAATTGATAAGAAAGGTGTTTCACCACAGGTGATGGCAATCATACAAATTACCAGGAAAGTCCAGGAACAGAGCATTTTCTCCCTCATGGAGAGGGTCAAGTAGGCAAGTATGGATATACCACAGATAGGAATATTAGGACTCGCATGCCCAATGAGCCCTGGAATGCCATGTGAACCTCTGCTATTGCTATATTTTCCATTTTATCTTCTTCTTAAGGCTGGGGCTGTCTGTGGTAAAAAAAAAAATACCCACTGACGTTCAGAATGTCAGCATGGACATTATACCGACACATTAACATGTACAATGTAAATATGGTTTTAATGTCAACATACGTTTTTTCTATTGTGATAATCCTACACCTAAATCTGTAATTTTGACAATGTTACTGTCAGCATCCACAAGGCTGAACAAGATCTTCCACGCGTCCTCTCCTATGTGTTGGAGGATATGTGGCCAAATCGGTGACTTGGTGGAAATACCCCAAAATTAGTATATTATGGAATCAAGTTGAAACACTTCTAGGAAACATCTTTAATAACCCCAATTTCACTTAGCCCCTGGTCTGCGTTATTGAGACTTCGTATTGATGGCCTTAATGAAAATACTAATAAACTTATTCACCATGTTCTTAATGAAGCTAGATGTACTGTACAGTGGCTAAATGCTGGAAAAACCCTGCATCTCCACCATTAAGCATAGTATTGGCTAAAATTTGGTTCATTTCCACTATGGAGAAGATCTCTGCATCACTGCATGATAGATTGGTTAAGTTTGATATGATTTGGGAACCTTGGTTTATGTATAATAATCTCTCTCCCTAAGATCTGATTCATTAAACTGTGTAGCATGGCCTAGTTCATAATCAATGAGAACCTTCTTCATGGTTTATATTTTGGAGGGCTCATTTGTTTGTTTGTGACTATGGGGCAGATTTATTAAGCTCGTGAAGTGATAAAGTGGCAGATGATAAAGGACCAGCCAATCAGATCCTAACTGCCACGCCACAGGCTGGGTTTGAAAAATGTCAGTTAGAAGCTGACTGGCTGGTCCTTTATCACCTTCCACTTTATCACTTCACCGAGCTTAATAAATCTGCCCCTATGTTTGGTATCTGTGAATGGGTATTCAACTTAGGTTGAAATCACCAAACTAAGGTGTTTGTACAAATCCTACCTTATTCTTTTCTCTCTCTCTCTCTCTCTCTCTCTCTCTCTCTCTCTCTCTCTCTCTCTCTCTCTGTTTTCATATATACAGTTGTGCTCATAAGTTTACATACCCTAGCAGAATTTGTGATTTTCTGGCCATTTGTCAGAGAATATGAATGATAACTCACAAACTTTTCTTTCACTCATGGTTAGTGGTTGGGTATAGCCATTTATTGTCAAACAACTGTGTTTACTCTTTTTAAATCATAATGACAACAGAAACTACCCAAATGATTTTTTTCTAGGGAAAGACAGAAAAGTCTAGAGGACAATGCACAGGTATCAACAAAATTATCAGTATAATTGTAGGAAAACAAACCAATGAAATAAATTAATCGGCCTTTCTTTTGTGAAAAAGCCTGAAATTATGTTGGGTTGGAGGTGCGCCACTAAGCTAGAGTTACAGTGTATTTTTCTAAGGGTAATTAGTGTGGACCAGTAGTGGGTACTACACCAAAAAAAGGGAGCTTAGTGTGTGGCGCACTCTTTTGTAATGATTATTAGTTAATAAAATGTTACTTTTATTTCGTCATTTTAAAATGAATCTCTATAGCCAGGCATATAGGTGTACTTGATAGCCTGAGAGTAAAACCTTTGTATAATAGTTGCCCGTAATATTGACGCACTAAATAGAAGTATTATTAAAATATAACCTTTATTAGATATACATTAAATTATATTCTGAATCATTGGTCCAGACTACAGTGAAACATAGAGTTAAAAAATAGACAATACTGACATGTATGTGAATAAAGAAATGAAAAATGTGAATAAAGATTTTGTTAAAAAATGTGTCCACGTATGTTTTGATATAAGGTCTTATTTGGTAACCGTATGGGCATATGGGTGCCAAATTCTATGATCTTTATTATCCCAATGGTCTATCCCCACTGGATCCGTATCCCTAGATCATAAATCACTGAACTATTATTTAAGAGTATATTTTTGTTAGAATCCTGAAATTGAGGTGATGTTTCTTCACTTAGAGCTGATGGGAATATAGCAGTTCCCGTATTCAGATTTTACAGCTCACAGTTGTCTCTGTATTTGGCTAATATTCAGTTATGCTAGAAATATTAGCACTATATTACTTTCCTTAGAGGTATGCCAACCCCAATTATATTGGAAAGCCAACTAATTATCAGTACAGGACATCACTTATACAGCCCACACTGTTAAAGGGAGTGACCCTTATTTTTTACAGTGTGAATGGGCTGTAGGGATATAATGATCCAACTTCTTATATATATACATATATGTGTAGTGATATTGATCTTGATTCAGTGGTTGATAATATGGATAGAATCATTCATTAATGGCAACATATGCCCTCCCACTTATATGACTGAGGAGGATTTATTTTAATTTAAAATGTCAGATAATTCGAATCTATACATATTAGATATAATAATTTGTGGAAAAAATGGATCTAACTTATCCAGAAGGATTTATTAATATGGATGAAGACAAGCCACAGCACAAGGTCTTCAGTTTCAAACTTTGTTATGGCACATAAATTAAACTGTGCTGTCTCACTGACAGTGAGCATAATTTTTCAGCTGCCAGCTGACTTATTGATACTACCAGTGAGATTGTTACAATGTATTGAGGTAACTATGGCTCTGGAGTCTGTTGCAATTCTCTTGTTCTCATTTGTTTTCAATCATGTTTGTTACAAAATATAACATTTCACTTGGAACAAGAGACTGCTCACATCACACTGAAGAGATGGTGCAGATATTATAATTGCTTAAGTAGCTGGTGCTGTTCCAGTGTGTTGTATCATATATAGCACTTGACAGCTATCTATTGCATATTATATATGTTCCATCCAAAACTATTATGGCATACACATTCATTTATTTTAAAAATGTAGCTTAAATCCTATAAGACTCTGTTAGATCAGTCTGATGTGACAGGCTCACATTAGTATCTATTCCTCCTGTGTCAGTGGTCCGCTATCCTCTGGCATTATTGGCATGCACTATTAACTATCTGCCTTCTCATGCCGTCACTAATGGTGAAGCCTGATCTCATTCATAAGTGGGAACGGTTTTAATAATTTAAACAATTAGATATTGAACATTCCTAAATGTATACACACGTGGACACACTGTGCCCAACACGCGTGTTTCACTGCGCTATTGCAGCTTCGTCGGGGAGCAACACGAGCGTCTCCCCAGGGCGGAAATAAGACTATTCTATGTGCTCCAATCAGCAGCCCGTTTTGTAACCACGTGGGTCTGTTTTCCTATCCGTGCTTTCCACGTCACACGTGACGTAGACTCACTGAATTCTGGGCCCACGTGATCCTCCGGGAAATGTCCTGTACGGTACTTACAGGGAAGGGGGTTTGGTCCCACGTGATCGCAACTTGCACTGATACTTAGACAGTGTCCTGTGCGGTACTCGTAGGGAAGGGAATTATCTCGTCTCTATATCCCCGTTTCTGTATACATTCGTAGGACTCCTCGATACTTGAGATAATGTTCTGACCTGAATTAAATTATTTATAATTTCATAAGTCTCTATCCCTTATTGTTGTAGTGACTCATTGGTAATCATGTTACACATATCACAATATAAGTACCACAATCAATCGTCTGGTGATAATATAATAGCATGCATGTTCCGGGGCCCTCTCTTTCTTTAAAGGCTCATCAGTATGGATACCCTTTATTTAAATGATGTTCATCTTAAAGGACATATAACACATTTTGGTTGGTGATATCCTCTCAGGGTCACTGAGTATAAGCTCATAATGTATTCCAATTGTTGAATAAATTATCTCTTAGTTTATCAGATAAATTATCTTAGTCTGATTATTAGGCATCTGATAGTACTTCTCCCCTGTATATCAATATAAACATATACATATATGTCCCATAAGTGGTTTCATAAATGAATTAGGGGTAAATCTAATCATGTTCCAGTCATAGGTAGGTTAAACGTCATATAATCCAGCGTCTAATAATATAGATCTTGGCCGGAAGGTAAGTATTTACAAGGTAACTTTATTAAAAAATAGGTAAGTAGATATTTATCCCGCCCTGTATATCAGTATAAACATATACATATGTGTCCCATAAGTAGTTTCATAAATAAATTAGGGGTAGCTCTAATCATGTTCCAGTCATAGGTAAGTTTAACATCATATAATCCAGCGTCTGATGATCCAGCATCTAATAATATAGATCTTGGCCGGAAGGTAAGTATTCACAAGGTAAATATATAAAAAAATAGATAAGTAGGTATTTATCAAGTATAGAACCTACAAATTAAGAAAGTTACCCTTGTTATTTTGATATTACACATACATTGTGTCCCTAGTTGCGACTTGTGCTGTGAATCAACATTTTATCAGTGATAGGGAATACATATATCATACAGACCTATGTATGTACATGTCCATATGTAAGGCTGTTATTATATATGTGGTAAAAAAAGGGGGGGGGGGGACAGGGAGGGGGCTATTGTACATCCGTTTAGGAAAAAAGGGGGGAGGTGAGGAGAAAAGGTACACTTATTTCCAAATAAATGTGGAAGTGTAGCTCCAATAGAAACTGGGGCTTTAATATTGTAATATTTGGTGAGCAGAGAGTTATCAATATGATCTTCATAGAGAAATTAATAAATGAGAGTGTAAACAACAGAAAAAAACCGTTTTCACAGTTTGTGAACAAAACAAACAAAAACGTGACAAGTCTAAATAAGTGTGAAAAGAATTTAGTGGATAGGTTATATAAATAATTTGTGCCAAAAGGAGCGTGCTTGTACATAAATATATTTTCTTCTAGGGGATGCACGGGTCTCATGGGTGCATATCTCTCCGTTTACCTATTATATGACTGGAAACTTTAAGTATAAGTGGCCTAAATCGAAGATGGAATATAATTTTTGGACTCATTCCTACCAATCGGATATATATAAGAAAATCACCCTTTGTTTCAGTATTTGGAGGTTCTAGATCTAGATCCCCTCCTCTGATACCCCTTAGCATGCATTCCAATTATAAAACCAGGTAATTTATCGCTGAGAAGTTCAGTGTGAGCTGTTCTAATTCAAAAATGGGATATAGCTGTTAGACTCATTCATGCCAGTTGGATATGTACTATCAAGTAAGAAGATCATCTTTGTTTCGAATCTGAGAAGTTCTTGGTCCAGATCCCCTCCTCTGATGCCCATTTTTATATGTCGGATCCCAAATGCTTTAAGTCCTGTTGGTTCTCCATTATGATGGTTTAAGAAGTGTCTTGCTACCGGTGGTAGGGACTTGAATCTGGCTTGATCTTTCCTGGCATTTCGAATACTTCCGATGTGTTCCAGAATTCTGACTTTTAGGGGTCTAGACGTTTTGCCTATGTATTTTTTATGGCAGGGGCACTCCAAATGATATACTGTTCCTATAGAGGTACATGTAATTTTCGAGGTTATCTCCCATTTCTTGTTGTATCTATCTAAAAAGTCTTTCGTGGGTGTCATGTATTTACATGCTTTACAGCTACCACAAGGATAGGAGCCCTTCTTCCCTGAATCTCTCATCGTGGGTTGTGATAGGTGGCTTTGTACCACCTTATCCCTCAAATTAGGTGATCTTCTCCAACTGGTCAGTGGTTTACTTGGGAGTATCTTAGACAGGTCATCATCTGTTTGGAGGATTGGCCAGTGTCTGGTCAAGATGTTATTTATTTCCCTCCAATACACATTAAAGGTACCTACATATCGTATCGGTTCATCGTGTTTAGTTTTGGTTTTTGGTGTTAACAACGAGTCCCTTTGATATGTCTGGACATCTTTGATAGATTTTTTTATTAATCTATTGCTATACCCTCTTTTTTTGAACCGTGTACTTAGTTCTTCTTGTCTGATGTGGAACGTATCGGTATTGGAACAATTCCTCTTTAGTCTAAGTAGCTCCCCTTTCGGAATTCCTCTAATGGTAGCCGGAAGATGGGAACTGGAGGAGTGTAACAAGCTATTCGTAGCTGTAGGTTTTCTGTAGAGGTCTGTAGATATATTACCTTCGTCATCAATATGGATGGTAATGTCTAGAAAGTTGATGGATTTTTGACTCATTTCCAGAGTAAGTTTCAAATTTAGATTGTTGGTATTCAGAATATTAATGAATTCACTCAAATCTCTGGAGGGACCTTCCCACAGCATTAGGATATCGTCAATATACCTTAGGTATATTAGTATATTGTCAGTGTATTTTTCTAACGATTCCTGAAAGACCACCTCCCTCTCCCACCACCCCAGGTAGAGGTTGGCGTACGTGGGGGCACATGCTGTCCCCATCGCCGTCCCTCTCACCTGGAGGTAGTGGCGCTCATTACATGTAAAGTAGTTGTGAGAGAGTATGAACTTCAATAATGCGACAAGAAAGTCACCATGATCATTCTGAATCTCCATATTTAGGAAATATTTGATGGCATCAATACCACGATCATGGTGGATACTCGTATAGAGACTCTCCACATCACATGTCACTAGCCAAACACCTGGATTGACACTTAGGTTGTTTAATTTGTTCAGGACATCCATTGTGTCCCGTACATAGGATGGAAGAGTTATGACATGTTTGCGTAGATGATAGTCTACATAAATACTGGCATTCTCTGTCAGGCTACCCATTCCCGAGAGGATAGGTCTGCCAGGTGGCTTCTTTCCATTTTTATGTACCTTGGGTAATAGGTATAGTGTCGGTGTTTTGGGTTTGTGTACATGCAAAAAATCAAAATCTCTTTTGGTAATGATACTGTTAGTATGTGCTGTTTGTACCATATCATTATATTGTTGGAGAAATGTATTGGTGGGATTGAAGTAGAGTCTTTTGTAGCAGTTTTCGTCGTTCAACTGTCTCTCAAGTTCTTCAGTGTACATAGTTCTTGACCATAGTACAATGTTGCCCCCCTTATCGAAGGGCTTTATGATGGTATCTTGCCACTTAGAGATTTCGTTAAGTGCTGTTCTTTCCTCTATGGTCAGATTATCTGTATAATTCTTATTCTGAAGGTGTAACTTATCAAGATCTCTGGATACAAGTCTATGAAAGACCTCTATCTGGGGACAGATTTTTGTATCAGGGAAAAAGTTGGATTTCCTCACTATTCTAGATCTATCTTCCATCTTATGGCTGTTTGTATCGGTTGTTCCGGACTCAGTGGAGAGTTCTTCCAGGATCTGGAGGGCAGAGAGATCTTCAGCATCAAAACTAGATGCTGTTGAATTGGCTTTTTCATGTTCCTGTTTAGAGAAGAATTTTTTGAGGAGAATTTTCCTGATGAATAATTGGAGGTCCTTTTCATTTTCAAACCGATCTGGTTTTCGTGCTGGGGAGAAAGATAGTCCCCGGATTAGGACCGATGTTTGATTTTGAGTTAATATTTTGTCTGTTAAATTAATAATCTTTAAATCATCGGTTCCTTCTTCAGGGGTAGCCTCCAAGGGGTCCATTATTTCTTGTATTGTCTCCTCTCCCTCGGTTCCTCTCGCCAATCCAGATCGTCTCTCTTTCTTCTGCCTCCTTTTGCCCCTCCTGATTTTTCTCCCTCTATATTTGGATTGACTTTGGAGTACCTTGGGGTCTTCTCTAAAAAATCCCGCCTAATTGTTTTATTGGTGGCTCCACTATTAGGACCCTCATTTTCTGAGGAGTCCATCTCAGAGGTAGAGTAATTGGTGGACCATCTGGTCCTATTACGCTGAGTGGGTATATTCCATTTGAACACCCGATTGGAGGCATAGTCCATTTTGTCCCTCTGAAATTTCCTACGTTTCTTTTCAATAATTTCCCTTTCAAACTCTTCCACATCTTTCCTATATTTTTCGTATCTTGTCTGGAATTGTTCCAATGTTTCAAAATTTTTAAGTTTTTCACTCAGTAAAGTAATCTCTTGGTTCAATTGGGTAAGTATTATTTCGTCATGTTTCATGAGAATTTTTATTAGGTCGTTTGAACATTGGGTCAGGACTCCTTCCCATTCTTTTTTGAGGGTTTCATTTGCCAGCTCATATGCTGGAAACAATTTGGGTCTCAAACCTCTTGGAATTAATTTATTACGTAAGTAATTATCAAAGGTACTTTTGTTCCAGCTGGTTTTACTTTGTCTCATAAGTGCTGTTTTGAGACTGTAAAGATCATCAGTCCAGTTGGTGTCATAAGTGTCTTGCTGATTGGGGTTAGAATTGAAGATGGAATCTATATCATTTTTTAGCTTATCTCGTCTGCTCTCTAGATCTCTTGCTAGACTAAATGTAGACATTGTTGCGGGGGAGAGCTCTGCAGCGTTTGTAATAGGTTAAGATTATTAAGCAACAAATAATTGAGTTTAGAGGTGCTAGATACACAAAGACAGATTGGTCACTAGGACCACTTGTATTGGACAAATGGGTTTAGTGTCTGCACACTCAATACAATTTTCAAATTTTATGGATGTGTGAGGTTCATCGCCTCACATCCATTAAAAAGGAGCCCCTCTTATCAAGTAACAAATAATATCCTATATTTGCAGGGGGTGCTGTCAACTACAGTATGCATTCATTAAGGTTTGTGGGGAAAGAGAAACAGAGGAATCTGTAATATTGACGCACTAAATAGAAGTATTATTAAAATATAACCTTTATTAGATATACATTAAATTATATTCTGAATCATTGGTCCAGACTACAGTGAAACATAGAGTTAAAAAATAGACAATACTGACATGTATGTGAATAAAGAAATGAAAAATGTGAATAAAGATTTTGTTAAAAAATGTGTCCACGTATGTTTTGATATAAGGTCTTATTTGGTAACCGTATGGGCATATAGGTGCCAAATTCTATGATCTTTATTATCCCAATGGTCTATCCCCACTGGATCCGTATCCCTAGATCATAAATCACTGAACTATTATTTAAGAGTATATTTTTGTTAGAATCCTGAAATTGAGGTGATGTTTCTTCACTTAGAGCTGATGGGAATATAGCAGTTCCCGTATTCAGATTTTACAGCTCACAGTTGTCTCTGTATTTGGCTAATATTCAGTTATGCTAGAAATATTAGCACTGTATTACTTTCCTTAGAGGTATGCCAACCCCAATTATATTGGAAAGCCAACTAATTATCAGTACAGGACATCACTTATACAGCCCACACTGTTAAAGGGAGTGACCCTTATTTTTTACAGTGTGAATGGGCTGTAGGGATATAATGATCCAACTTCTTATATATATACATATATGTGTAGTGATATTGATCTTGATTCAGTGGTTGATAATATGGATAGAATCATTCATTAATGGCAACATATGCCCTCCCACTTATATGACTGAGGAGGATTTATTTTAATTTAAAATGTCAGATAATTCGAATCTATACATATTAGATATAATAATTTGTGGAATAAATGGATCTAACTTATCCAGAAGGATTTATTATTATGGATGAAGACAAGCCACAGCACAAGGTCTTCAGTTTCAAACTTTGTTATGGCACATAAATTAAACTGTGCTGTCTCACTGACAGTGAGCATAATTTTTCAGCTGCCAGCTGACTTATTGATACTACCAGTGAGATTGTTACAATGTATTGAGGTAACTATGGCTCTGGAGTCTGTTGCAATTCTCTTGTTCTCATTTGTTTTCAATCATGTTTGTTACAAAATATAACATTTCACTTGGAACAAGAGACTGCTCACATCACACTGAAGAGATGGTGCAGATATTATAATTGCTTAAGTAGCTGGTGCTGTTCCAGTGTGTTGTATCATATATAGCACTTGACAGCTATCTATTGCATATTATATATGTTCCATCCAAAACTATTATGGCATACACATTCATTTATTTTAAAAATGTAGCTTAAATCCTATAAGACTCTGTTAGATCAGTCTGATGTGACAGGCTCACATTAGTATCTATTCCTCCTGTGTCAGTGGTCCGCTATCCTCTGGCATTATTGGCATGCACTATTAACTATCTGCCTTCTCATGCCGTCACTAATGGTGAAGCCTGATCTCATTCATAAGTGGGAACGGTTTTAATAATTTAAACAATTAGATATTGAACATTCCTAAATGTATACACACGTGGACACACTGTGCCCAACACGCGTGTTTCACTGCGCTATTGCAGCTTCGTCGGGGAGCAACACGAGCGTCTCCCCAGGGCGGAAATAAGACTATTCTATGTGCTCCAATCAGCAGCCCGTTTTGTAACCACGTGGGTCTGTTTTCCTATCCGTGCTTTCCACGTCACACGTGACGTAGACTCACTGAATTCTGGGCCCACGTGATCCTCCGGGAAATGTCCTGTACGGTACTTACAGGGAAGGGGGTTTGGTCCCACGTGATCGCAACTTGCACTGATACTTAGACAGTGTCCTGTGCGGTACTCGTAGGGAAGGGAATTATCTCGTCTCTATATCCCCGTTTCTGTATACATTCGTAGGACTCCTCGATACTTGAGATAATGTTCTGACCTGAATTAAATTATTTATAATTTCATAAGTCTCTATCCCTTATTGTTGTAGTGACTCATTGGTAATCATGTTACACATATCACAATATAAGTACCACAATCAATCGTCTGGTGATAATATAATAGCATGCATGTTCCGGGGCCCTCTCTTTCTTTAAAGGCTCATCAGTATGGATACCCTTTATTTAAATGATGTTCATCTTAAAGGACATATAACACATTTTGGTTGGTGATATCCTCTCAGGGTCACTGAGTATAAGCTCATAATGTATTCCAATTGTTGAATAAATTATCTCTTAGTTTATCAGATAAATTATCTTAGTCTGATTATTAGGCATCTGATAGTACTTCTCCCCTGTATATCAATATAAACATATACATATATGTCCCATAAGTGGTTTCATAAATGAATTAGGGGTAAATCTAATCATGTTCCAGTCATAGGTAGGTTAAACGTCATATAATCCAGCGTCTAATAATATAGATCTTGGCCGGAAGGTAAGTATTTACAAGGTAACTTTATTAAAAAATAGGTAAGTAGATATTTATCCCGCCCTGTATATCAGTATAAACATATACATATGTGTCCCATAAGTAGTTTCATAAATAAATTAGGGGTAGCTCTAATCATGTTCCAGTCATAGGTAAGTTTAACATCATATAATCCAGCGTCTGATGATCCAGCATCTAATAATATAGATCTTGGCCGGAAGGTAAGTATTCACAAGGTAAATATATAAAAAAATAGATAAGTAGGTATTTATCAAGTATAGAACCTACAAATTAAGAAAGTTACCCTTGTTATTTTGATATTACACATACATTGTGTCCCTAGTTGCGACTTGTGCTGTGAATCAACATTTTATCAGTGATAGGGAATACATATATCATACAGACCTATGTATGTACATGTCCATATGTAAGGCTGTTATTATATATGTGGTAAAAAAAGGGGGGGGGGGACAGGGAGGGGGCTATTGTACATCCGTTTAGGAAAAAAGGGGGGAGGTGAGGAGAAAAGGTACACTTATTTCCAAATAAATGTGGAAGTGTAGCTCCAATAGAAACTGGGGCTTTAATATTGTAATATTTGGTGAGCAGAGAGTTATCAATATGATCTTCATAGAGAAATTAATAAATGAGAGTGTAAACAACAGAAAAAAACCGTTTTCACAGTTTGTGAACAAAACAAACAAAAACGTGACAAGTCTAAATAAGTGTGAAAAGAATTTAGTGGATAGGTTATATAAATAATTTGTGCCAAAAGGAGCGTGCTTGTACATAAATATATTTTCTTCTAGGGGATGCACGGGTCTCATGGGTGCATATCTCTCCGTTTACCTATTATATGACTGGAAACTTTAAGTATAAGTGGCCTAAATCGAAGATGGAATATAATTTTTGGACTCATTCCTACCAATCGGATATATATAAGAAAATCACCCTTTGTTTCAGTATTTGGAGGTTCTAGATCTAGATCCCCTCCTCTGATACCCCTTAGCATGCATTCCAATTATAAAACCAGGTAATTTATCGCTGAGAAGTTCAGTGTGAGCTGTTCTAATTCAAAAATGGGATATAGCTGTTAGACTCATTCATGCCAGTTGGATATGTACTATCAAGTAAGAAGATCATCTTTGTTTCGAATCTGAGAAGTTCTTGGTCCAGATCCCCTCCTCTGATGCCCATTTTTATATGTCGGATCCCAAATGCTTTAAGTCCTGTTGGTTCTCCATTATGATGGTTTAAGAAGTGTCTTGCTACCGGTGGTAGGGACTTGAATCTGGCTTGATCTTTCCTGGCATTTCGAATACTTCCGATGTGTTCCAGAATTCTGACTTTTAGGGGTCTAGACGTTTTGCCTATGTATTTTTTATGGCAGGGGCACTCCAAATGATATACTGTTCCTATAGAGGTACATGTAATTTTCGAGGTTATCTCCCATTTCTTGTTGTATCTATCTAAAAAGTCTTTCGTGGGTGTCATGTATTTACATGCTTTACAGCTACCACAAGGATAGGAGCCCTTCTTCCCTGAATCTCTCATCGTGGGTTGTGATAGGTGGCTTTGTACCACCTTATCCCTCAAATTAGGTGATCTTCTCCAACTGGTCAGTGGTTTACTTGGGAGTATCTTAGACAGGTCATCATCTGTTTGGAGGATTGGCCAGTGTCTGGTCAAGATGTTATTTATTTCCCTCCAATACACATTAAAGGTACCTACATATCGTATCGGTTCATCGTGTTTAGTTTTGGTTTTTGGTGTTAACAACGAGTCCCTTTGATATGTCTGGACATCTTTGATAGATTTTTTTATTAATCTATTGCTATACCCTCTTTTTTTGAACCGTGTACTTAGTTCTTCTTGTCTGATGTGGAACGTATCGGTATTGGAACAATTCCTCTTTAGTCTAAGTAGCTCCCCTTTCGGAATTCCTCTAATGGTAGCCGGAAGATGGGAACTGGAGGAGTGTAACAAGCTATTCGTAGCTGTAGGTTTTCTGTAGAGGTCTGTAGATATATTACCTTCGTCATCAATATGGATGGTAATGTCTAGAAAGTTGATGGATTTTTGACTCATTTCCAGAGTAAGTTTCAAATTTAGATTGTTGGTATTCAGAATATTAATGAATTCACTCAAATCTCTGGAGGGACCTTCCCACAGCATTAGGATATCGTCAATATACCTTAGGTATATTAGTATATTGTCAGTGTATTTTTCTAACGATTCCTGAAAGACCACCTCCCTCTCCCACCACCCCAGGTAGAGGTTGGCGTACGTGGGGGCACATGCTGTCCCCATCGCCGTCCCTCTCACCTGGAGGTAGTGGCGCTCATTACATGTAAAGTAGTTGTGAGAGAGTATGAACTTCAATAATGCGACAAGAAAGTCACCATGATCATTCTGAATCTCCATATTTAGGAAATATTTGATGGCATCAATACCACGATCATGGTGGATACTCGTATAGAGACTCTCCACATCACATGTCACTAGCCAAACACCTGGATTGACACTTAGGTTGTTTAATTTGTTCAGGACATCCATTGTGTCCCGTACATAGGATGGAAGAGTTATGACATGTTTGCGTAGATGATAGTCTACATAAATACTGGCATTCTCTGTCAGGCTACCCATTCCCGAGAGGATAGGTCTGCCAGGTGGCTTCTTTCCATTTTTATGTACCTTGGGTAATAGGTATAGTGTCGGTGTTTTGGGTTTGTGTACATGCAAAAAATCAAAATCTCTTTTGGTAATGATACTGTTAGTATGTGCTGTTTGTACCATATCATTATATTGTTGGAGAAATGTATTGGTGGGATTGAAGTAGAGTCTTTTGTAGCAGTTTTCGTCGTTCAACTGTCTCTCAAGTTCTTCAGTGTACATAGTTCTTGACCATAGTACAATGTTGCCCCCCTTATCGAAGGGCTTTATGATGGTATCTTGCCACTTAGAGATTTCGTTAAGTGCTGTTCTTTCCTCTATGGTCAGATTATCTGTATAATTCTTATTCTGAAGGTGTAACTTATCAAGATCTCTGGATACAAGTCTATGAAAGACCTCTATCTGGGGACAGATTTTTGTATCAGGGAAAAAGTTGGATTTCCTCACTATTCTAGATCTATCTTCCATCTTATGGCTGTTTGTATCGGTTGTTCCGGACTCAGTGGAGAGTTCTTCCAGGATCTGGAGGGCAGAGAGATCTTCAGCATCAAAACTAGATGCTGTTGAATTGGCTTTTTCATGTTCCTGTTTAGAGAAGAATTTTTTGAGGAGAATTTTCCTGATGAATAATTGGAGGTCCTTTTCATTTTCAAACCGATCTGGTTTTCGTGCTGGGGAGAAAGATAGTCCCCGGATTAGGACCGATGTTTGATTTTGAGTTAATATTTTGTCTGTTAAATTAATAATCTTTAAATCATCGGTTCCTTCTTCAGGGGTAGCCTCCAAGGGGTCCATTATTTCTTGTATTGTCTCCTCTCCCTCGGTTCCTCTCGCCAATCCAGATCGTCTCTCTTTCTTCTGCCTCCTTTTGCCCCTCCTGATTTTTCTCCCTCTATATTTGGATTGACTTTGGAGTACCTTGGGGTCTTCTCTAAAAAATCCCGCCTAATTGTTTTATTGGTGGCTCCACTATTAGGACCCTCATTTTCTGAGGAGTCCATCTCAGAGGTAGAGTAATTGGTGGACCATCTGGTCCTATTACGCTGAGTGGGTATATTCCATTTGAACACCCGATTGGAGGCATAGTCCATTTTGTCCCTCTGAAATTTCCTACGTTTCTTTTCAATAATTTCCCTTTCAAACTCTTCCACATCTTTCCTATATTTTTCGTATCTTGTCTGGAATTGTTCCAATGTTTCAAAATTTTTAAGTTTTTCACTCAGTAAAGTAATCTCTTGGTTCAATTGGGTAAGTATTATTTCGTCATGTTTCATGAGAATTTTTATTAGGTCGTTTGAACATTGGGTCAGGACTCCTTCCCATTCTTTTTTGAGGGTTTCATTTGCCAGCTCATATGCTGGAAACAATTTGGGTCTCAAACCTCTTGGAATTAATTTATTACGTAAGTAATTATCAAAGGTACTTTTGTTCCAGCTGGTTTTACTTTGTCTCATAAGTGCTGTTTTGAGACTGTAAAGATCATCAGTCCAGTTGGTGTCATAAGTGTCTTGCTGATTGGGGTTAGAATTGAAGATGGAATCTATATCATTTTTTAGCTTATCTCGTCTGCTCTCTAGATCTCTTGCTAGACTAAATGTAGACATTGTTGCGGGGGAGAGCTCTGCAGCGTTTGTAATAGGTTAAGATTATTAAGCAACAAATAATTGAGTTTAGAGGTGCTAGATACACAAAGACAGATTGGTCACTAGGACCACTTGTATTGGACAAATGGGTTTAGTGTCTGCACACTCAATACAATTTTCAAATTTTATGGATGTGTGAGGTTCATCGCCTCACATCCATTAAAAAGGAGCCCCTCTTATCAAGTAACAAATAATATCCTATATTTGCAGGGGGTGCTGTCAACTACAGTATGCATTCATTAAGGTTTGTGGGGAAAGAGAAACAGAGGAATCTGTAATATTGACGCACTAAATAGAAGTATTATTAAAATATAACCTTTATTAGATATACATTAAATTATATTCTGAATCATTGGTCCAGACTACAGTGAAACATAGAGTTAAAAAATAGACAATACTGACATGTATGTGAATAAAGAAATGAAAAATGTGAATAAAGATTTTGTTAAAAAATGTGTCCACGTATGTTTTGATATAAGGTCTTATTTGGTAACCGTATGGGCATATAGGTGCCAAATTCTATGATCTTTATTATCCCAATGGTCTATCCCCACTGGATCCGTATCCCTAGATCATAAATCACTGAACTATTATTTAAGAGTATATTTTTGTTAGAATCCTGAAATTGAGGTGATGTTTCTTCACTTAGAGCTGATGGGAATATAGCAGTTCCCGTATTCAGATTTTACAGCTCACAGTTGTCTCTGTATTTGGCTAATATTCAGTTATGCTAGAAATATTAGCACTGTATTACTTTCCTTAGAGGTATGCCAACCCCAATTATATTGGAAAGCCAACTAATTATCAGTACAGGACATCACTTATACAGCCCACACTGTTAAAGGGAGTGACCCTTATTTTTTACAGTGTGAATGGGCTGTAGGGATATAATGATCCAACTTCTTATATATATACATATATGTGTAGTGATATTGATCTTGATTCAGTGGTTGATAATATGGATAGAATCATTCATTAATGGCAACATATGCCCTCCCACTTATATGACTGAGGAGGATTTATTTTAATTTAAAATGTCAGATAATTCGAATCTATACATATTAGATATAATAATTTGTGGAATAAATGGATCTAACTTATCCAGAAGGATTTATTATTATGGATGAAGACAAGCCACAGCACAAGGTCTTCAGTTTCAAACTTTGTTATGGCACATAAATTAAACTGTGCTGTCTCACTGACAGTGAGCATAATTTTTCAGCTGCCAGCTGACTTATTGATACTACCAGTGAGATTGTTACAATGTATTGAGGTAACTATGGCTCTGGAGTCTGTTGCAATTCTCTTGTTCTCATTTGTTTTCAATCATGTTTGTTACAAAATATAACATTTCACTTGGAACAAGAGACTGCTCACATCACACTGAAGAGATGGTGCAGATATTATAATTGCTTAAGTAGCTGGTGCTGTTCCAGTGTGTTGTATCATATATAGCACTTGACAGCTATCTATTGCATATTATATATGTTCCATCCAAAACTATTATGGCATACACATTCATTTATTTTAAAAATGTAGCTTAAATCCTATAAGACTCTGTTAGATCAGTCTGATGTGACAGGCTCACATTAGTATCTATTCCTCCTGTGTCAGTGGTCCGCTATCCTCTGGCATTATTGGCATGCACTATTAACTATCTGCCTTCTCATGCCGTCACTAATGGTGAAGCCTGATCTCATTCATAAGTGGGAACGGTTTTAATAATTTAAACAATTAGATATTGAACATTCCTAAATGTATACACACGTGGACACACTGTGCCCAACACGCGTGTTTCACTGCGCTATTGCAGCTTCGTCGGGGAGCAACACGAGCGTCTCCCCAGGGCGGAAATAAGACTATTCTATGTGCTCCAATCAGCAGCCCGTTTTGTAACCACGTGGGTCTGTTTTCCTATCCGTGCTTTCCACGTCACACGTGACGTAGACTCACTGAATTCTGGGCCCACGTGATCCTCCGGGAAATGTCCTGTACGGTACTTACAGGGAAGGGGGTTTGGTCCCACGTGATCGCAACTTGCACTGATACTTAGACAGTGTCCTGTGCGGTACTCGTAGGGAAGGGAATTATCTCGTCTCTATATCCCCGTTTCTGTATACATTCGTAGGACTCCTCGATACTTGAGATAATGTTCTGACCTGAATTAAATTATTTATAATTTCATAAGTCTCTATCCCTTATTGTTGTAGTGACTCATTGGTAATCATGTTACACATATCACAATATAAGTACCACAATCAATCGTCTGGTGATAATATAATAGCATGCATGTTCCGGGGCCCTCTCTTTCTTTAAAGGCTCATCAGTATGGATACCCTTTATTTAAATGATGTTCATCTTAAAGGACATATAACACATTTTGGTTGGTGATATCCTCTCAGGGTCACTGAGTATAAGCTCATAATGTATTCCAATTGTTGAATAAATTATCTCTTAGTTTATCAGATAAATTATCTTAGTCTGATTATTAGGCATCTGATAGTACTTCTCCCCTGTATATCAATATAAACATATACATATATGTCCCATAAGTGGTTTCATAAATGAATTAGGGGTAAATCTAATCATGTTCCAGTCATAGGTAGGTTAAACGTCATATAATCCAGCGTCTAATAATATAGATCTTGGCCGGAAGGTAAGTATTTACAAGGTAACTTTATTAAAAAATAGGTAAGTAGATATTTATCCCGCCCTGTATATCAGTATAAACATATACATATGTGTCCCATAAGTAGTTTCATAAATAAATTAGGGGTAGCTCTAATCATGTTCCAGTCATAGGTAAGTTTAACATCATATAATCCAGCGTCTGATGATCCAGCATCTAATAATATAGATCTTGGCCGGAAGGTAAGTATTCACAAGGTAAATATATAAAAAAATAGATAAGTAGGTATTTATCAAGTATAGAACCTACAAATTAAGAAAGTTACCCTTGTTATTTTGATATTACACATACATTGTGTCCCTAGTTGCGACTTGTGCTGTGAATCAACATTTTATCAGTGATAGGGAATACATATATCATACAGACCTATGTATGTACATGTCCATATGTAAGGCTGTTATTATATATGTGGTAAAAAAAGGGGGGGGGGGACAGGGAGGGGGCTATTGTACATCCGTTTAGGAAAAAAGGGGGGAGGTGAGGAGAAAAGGTACACTTATTTCCAAATAAATGTGGAAGTGTAGCTCCAATAGAAACTGGGGCTTTAATATTGTAATATTTGGTGAGCAGAGAGTTATCAATATGATCTTCATAGAGAAATTAATAAATGAGAGTGTAAACAACAGAAAAAAACCGTTTTCACAGTTTGTGAACAAAACAAACAAAAACGTGACAAGTCTAAATAAGTGTGAAAAGAATTTAGTGGATAGGTTATATAAATAATTTGTGCCAAAAGGAGCGTGCTTGTACATAAATATATTTTCTTCTAGGGGATGCACGGGTCTCATGGGTGCATATCTCTCCGTTTACCTATTATATGACTGGAAACTTTAAGTATAAGTGGCCTAAATCGAAGATGGAATATAATTTTTGGACTCATTCCTACCAATCGGATATATATAAGAAAATCACCCTTTGTTTCAGTATTTGGAGGTTCTAGATCTAGATCCCCTCCTCTGATACCCCTTAGCATGCATTCCAATTATAAA
Source organism: Pseudophryne corroboree (assembly GCF_028390025.1). NCBI lineage: Eukaryota > Metazoa > Chordata > Amphibia > Anura > Myobatrachidae > Pseudophryne > Pseudophryne corroboree. The sequence continues at coordinate 700,743,787 of NC_086446.1, read as the reverse complement.
ACCAGGTAATTTATCGCTGAGAAGTTCAGTGTGAGCTGTTCTAATTCAAAAATGGGATATAGCTGTTAGACTCATTCATGCCAGTTGGATATGTACTATCAAGTAAGAAGATCATCTTTGTTTCGAATCTGAGAAGTTCTTGGTCCAGATCCCCTCCTCTGATGCCCATTTTTATATGTCGGATCCCAAATGCTTTAAGTCCTGTTGGTTCTCCATTATGATGGTTTAAGAAGTGTCTTGCTACCGGTGGTAGGGACTTGAATCTGGCTTGATCTTTCCTGGCATTTCGAATACTTCCGATGTGTTCCAGAATTCTGACTTTTAGGGGTCTAGACGTTTTGCCTATGTATTTTTTATGGCAGGGGCACTCCAAATGATATACTGTTCCTATAGAGGTACATGTAATTTTCGAGGTTATCTCCCATTTCTTGTTGTATCTATCTAAAAAGTCTTTCGTGGGTGTCATGTATTTACATGCTTTACAGCTACCACAAGGATAGGAGCCCTTCTTCCCTGAATCTCTCATCGTGGGTTGTGATAGGTGGCTTTGTACCACCTTATCCCTCAAATTAGGTGATCTTCTCCAACTGGTCAGTGGTTTATTTGGGAGTATCTTAGACAGGTCATCATCTGTTTGGAGGATTGGCCAGTGTCTGGTCAAGATGTTATTTATTTCCCTCCAATACACATTAAAGGTACCTACATATCGTATCGGTTCATCGTGTTTAGTTTTGGTTTTTGGTGTTAACAACGAGTCCCTTTGATATGTCTGGACATCTTTGATAGATTTTTTTATTAATCTATTGCTATACCCTCTTTTTTTGAACCGTGTACTTAGTTCTTCTTGTCTGATGTGGAACGTATCGGTATTGGAACAATTCCTCTTTAGTCTAAGTAGCTCCCCTTTCGGAATTCCTCTAATGGTAGCCGGAAGATGGGAACTGGAGGAGTGTAACAAGCTATTCGTAGCTGTAGGTTTTCTGTAGAGGTCTGTAGATATATTACCTTCGTCATCAATATGGATGGTAATGTCTAGAAAGTTGATGGATTTTTGACTCATTTCCAGAGTAAGTTTCAAATTTAGATTGTTGGTATTCAGAATATTAATGAATTCACTCAAATCTCTGGAGGGACCTTCCCACAGCATTAGGATATCGTCAATATACCTTAGGTATATTAGTATATTGTCAGTGTATTTTTCTAACGATTCCTGAAAGACCACCTCCCTCTCCCACCACCCCAGGTAGAGGTTGGCGTACGTGGGGGCACATGCTGTCCCCATCGCCGTCCCTCTCACCTGGAGGTAGTGGCGCTCATTACATGTAAAGTAGTTGTGAGAGAGTATGAACTTCAATAATGCAACAAGAAAGTCACCATGATCATTCTGAATCTCCATATTTAGGAAATATTTGATGGCATCAATACCACGATCATGGTGGATACTCGTATAGAGACTCTCCACATCACATGTCACTAGCCAAACACCTGGATTGACACTTAGGTTGTTTAATTTGTTCAGGACATCCATTGTGTCCCGTACATAGGATGGAAGAGTTATGACATGTTTGCGTAGATGATAGTCTACATAAATACTGGCATTCTCTGTCAGGCTACCCATTCCCGAGAGGATAGGTCTGCCAGGTGGCTTCTTTCCATTTTTATGTACCTTGGGTAATAGGTATAGTGTCGGTGTTTTGGGTTTGTGTACATGCAAAAAATCAAAATCTCTTTTGGTAATGATACTGTTAGTATGTGCTGTTTGTACCATATCATTATATTGTTGGAGAAATGTATTGGTGGGATTGAAGTAGAGTCTTTTGTAGCAGTTTTCGTCGTTCAACTGTCTCTCAAGTTCTTCAGTGTACATAGTTCTTGACCATAGTACAATGTTGCCCCCCTTATCGGAGGGCTTTATGATGGTATCTTGCCACTTAGAGATTTCGTTAAGTGCTGTTCTTTCCTCTATGGTCAGATTATCTGTATAATTCTTATTCTGAAGGTGTAACTTATCAAGATCTCTGGATACAAGTCTATGAAAGACCTCTATCTGGGGACAGATTTTTGTATCAGGGAAAAAGTTGGATTTCCTCACTATTCTAGATCTATCTTCCATCTTATGGCTGTTTGTATCGGTTGTTCCGGACTCAGTGGAGAGTTCTTCCAGGATCTGGAGGGCAGAGAGATCTTCAGCATCAAAACTAGATGCTGTTGAATTGGCTTTTTCATGTTCCTGTTTAGAGAAGAATTTTTTGAGGAGAATTTTCCTGATGAATAATTGGAGGTCCTTTTCATTTTCAAACCGATCTGGTTTTCGTGCTGGGGAGAAAGATAGTCCCCGGATTAGGACCGATGTTTGATTTTGAGTTCATATTTTGTCTGTTAAATTAATAATCTTTAAATCATCGGTTCCTTCTTCAGGGGTAGCCTCCAAGGGGTCCATTATTTCTTGTATTGTCTCCTCTCCCTCGGTTCCTCTCGCCAATCCAGATCGTCTCTCTTTCTTCTGCCTCCTTTTGCCCCTCCTGATTTTTCTCCCTCTATATTTGGATTGACTTTGGAGTACCTTGGGGTCTTCTCTAAAAAATCCCGCCTAATTGTTTTATTGGTGGCTCCACTATTAGGACCCTCATTTTCTGAGGAGTCCATCTCAGAGGTAGAGTAATTGGTGGACCATCTGGTCCTATTACGCTGAGTGGGTATATTCCAATTGAACACCCGATTGGAGGCATAGTCCATTTTGTCCCTCTGAAATTTCCTACGTTTCTTTTCAATAATTTCCCTTTCAAACTCTTCCACATCTTTCCTATATTTTTCGTATCTTGTCTGGAATTGTTCCAATGTTTCAAAATTTTTAAGTTTTTCACTCAGTAAAGTAATCTCTTGGTTCAATTGGGTAAGTATTATTTCGTCATGTTTCATGAGAATTTTTATTAGGTCGTTTGAACATTGGGTCAGGACTCCTTCCCATTCTTTTTTGAGGGTTTCATTTGCCAGCTCATATGCTGGAAACAATTTGGGTCTCAAACCTCTTGGAATTAATTTATTACGTAAGTAATTATCAAAGGTACTTTTGTTCCAGCTGGTTTTACTTTGTCTCATAAGTGCTGTTTTGAGACTGTAAAGATCATCAGTCCAGTTGGTGTCATAAGTGTCTTGCTGATTGGGGTTAGAATTGAAGATGGAATCTATATCATTTTTTAGCTTATCTCGTCTGCTCTCTAGATCTCTTGCTAGACTAAATGTAGACATTGTTGCGGGGGAGAGCTCTGCAGCGTTTGTAATAGGTTAAGATTATTAAGCAACAAATAATTGAGTTTAGAGGTGCTAGATACACAAAGACAGATTGGTCACTAGGACCACTTGTATTGGACAAATGGGTTTAGTGTCTGCACACTCAATACAATTTTCAAATTTTATGGATGTGTGAGGTTCATCGCCTCACATCCATTAAAAAGGAGCCCCTCTTATCAAGTAACAAATAATATCCTATATTTGCAGGGGGTGCTGTCAACTACAGTATGCATTCATTAAGGTTTGTGGGGAAAGAGAAACAGAGGAATCTGTAATATTGACGCACTAAATAGAAGTATTATTAAAATATAACCTTTATTAGATATACATTAAATTATATTCTGAATCATTGGTCCAGACTACAGTGAAACATAGAGTTAAAAAATAGACAATACTGACATGTATGTGAATAAAGAAATGAAAAATGTGAATAAAGATTTTGTTAAAAAATGTGTCCACGTATGTTTTGATATAAGGTCTTATTTGGTAACCGTATGGGCATATGGGTGCCAAATTCTATGATCTTTATTATCCCAATGGTCTATCCCCACTGGATCCGTATCCCTAGATCATAAATCACTGAACTATTATTTAAGAGTATATTTTTGTTAGAATCCTGAAATTGAGGTGATGTTTCTTCACTTAGAGCTGATGGGAATATAGCAGTTCCCGTATTCAGATTTTACAGCTCACAGTTGTCTCTGTATTTGGCTAATATTCAGTTATGCTAGAAATATTAGCACTATATTACTTTCCTTAGAGGTATGCCAACCCCAATTATATTGGAAAGCCAACTAATTATCAGTACAGGACATCACTTATACAGCCCACACTGTTAAAGGGAGTGACCCTTATTTTTTACAGTGTGAATGGGCTGTAGGGATATAATGATCCAACTTCTTATATATATACATATATGTGTAGTGATATTGATCTTGATTCAGTGGTTGATAATATGGATAGAATCATTCATTAATGGCAACATATGCCCTCCCACTTATATGACTGAGGAGGATTTATTTTAATTTAAAATGTCAGATAATTCGAATCTATACATATTAGATATAATAATTTGTGGAATAAATGGATCTAACTTATCCAGAAGGATTTATTATTATGGATGAAGACAAGCCACAGCACAAGGTCTTCAGTTTCAAACTTTGTTATGGCACATAAATTAAACTGTGCTGTCTCACTGACAGTGAGCATAATTTTTCAGCTGCCAGCTGACTTATTGATACTACCAGTGAGATTGTTACAATGTATTGAGGTAACTATGGCTCTGGAGTCTGTTGCAATTCTCTTGTTCTCATTTGTTTTCAATCATGTTTGTTACAAAATATAACATTTCACTTGGAACAAGAGACTGCTCACATCACACTGAAGAGATGGTGCAGATATTATAATTGCTTAAGTAGCTGGTGCTGTTCCAGTGTGTTGTATCATATATAGCACTTGACAGCTATCTATTGCATATTATATATGTTCCATCCAAAACTATTATGGCATACACATTCATTTATTTTAAAAATGTAGCTTAAATCCTATAAGACTCTGTTAGATCAGTCTGAGGTGACAGGCTCACATTAGTATCTATTCCTCCTGTGTCAGTGGTCCGCTATCCTCTGGCATTATTGGCATGCACTATTAACTATCTGCCTTCTCATGCCGTCACTAATGGTGAAGCCTGATCTCATTCATAAGTGGGAACGGTTTTAATAATTTAAACAATTAGATATTGAACATTCCTAAATGTATACACACGTGGACACACTGTGCCCAACACGCGTGTTTCACTGCGCTATTGCAGCTTCGTCGGGGAGCAACACGAGCGTCTCCCCAGGGCGGAAATAAGACTATTCTATGTGCTCCAATCAGCAGCCCGTTTTGTAACCACGTGGGTCTGTTTTCCTATCCGTGCTTTCCACGTCACACGTGACGTAGACTCACTGAATTCTGGGCCCACGTGATCCTCCGGGAAATGTCCTGTACGGTACTTACAGGGAAGGGGGTTTGGTCCCACGTGATCGCAACTTGCACTGATACTTAGACAGTGTCCTGTGCGGTACTCGTAGGGAAGGGAATTATCTCGTCTCTATATCCCCGTTTCTGTATACATTCGTAGGACTCCTCGATACTTGAGATAATGTTCTGACCTGAATTAAATTATTTATAATTTCATAAGTCTCTATCCCTTATTGTTGTAGTGACTCATTGGTAATCATGTTACACATATCACAATATAAGTACCACAATCAATCGTCTGGTGATAATATAATAGCATGCATGTTCCGGGGCCCTCTCTTTCTTTAAAGGCTCATCAGTATGGATACCCTTTATTTAAATGATGTTCATCTTAAAGGACATATAACACATTTTGGTTGGTGATATCCTCTCAGGGTCACTGAGTATAAGCTCATAATGTATTCCAATTGTTGAATAAATTATCTCTTAGTTTATCAGATAAATTATCTTAGTCTGATTATTAGGCATCTGATAGTACTTCTCCCCTGTATATCAATATAAACATATACATATATGTCCCATAAGTGGTTTCATAAATGAATTAGGGGTAAATCTAATCATGTTCCAGTCATAGGTAGGTTAAACGTCATATAATCCAGCGTCTAATAATATAGATCTTGGCCGGAAGGTAAGTATTTACAAGGTAACTTTATTAAAAAATAGGTAAGTAGATATTTATCCCGCCCTGTATATCAGTATAAACATATACATATGTGTCCCATAAGTAGTTTCATAAATAAATTAGGGGTAGCTCTAATCATGTTCCAGTCATAGGTAAGTTTAACATCATATAATCCAGCGTCTGATGATCCAGCATCTAATAATATAGATCTTGGCCGGAAGGTAAGTATTCACAAGGTAAATATATATAAAAAATAGATAAGTAGGTATTTATCAAGTATAGAACCTACAAATTAAGAAAGTTACCCTTGTTATTTTGATATTACACATACATTGTGTCCCTAGTTGCGACTTGTGCTGTGAATCAACATTTTATCAGTGATAGGGAATACATATATCATACAGACCTATGTATGTACATGTCCATATGTAAGGCTGTTATTATATATGTGGTAAAAAAAGGGGGGGGGGACAGGGAGGGGGCTATTGTACATCCGTTTAGGAAAAAAGGGGGGAGGTGAGGAGAAAAGGTACACTTATTTCCAAATAAATGTGGAAGTGTAGCTCCAATAGAAACTGGGGCTTTAATATTGTAATATTTGGTGAGCAGAGAGTTATCAATATGATCTTCATAGAGAAATTAATAAATGAGAGTGTAAACAACAGAAAAAAACCGTTTTCACAGTTTGTGAACAAAACAAACAAAAACGTGACAAGTCTAAATAAGTGTGAAAAGAATTTAGTGGATAGGTTATATAAATAATTTGTGCCAAAAGGAGCGTGCTTGTACATAAATATATTTTCTTCTAGGGGATGCACGGGTCTCATGGGTGCATATCTCTCCGTTTACCTATTATATGACTGGAAACTTTAAGTATAAGTGGCCTAAATCGAAGATGGAATATAATTTTTGGACTCATTCCTACCAATCGGATATATATAAGAAAATCACCCTTTGTTTCAGTATTTGGAGGTTCTAGATCTAGATCCCCTCCTCTGATACCCCTTAGCATGCATTCCAATTATAAAACCAGGTAATTTATCGCTGAGAAGTTCAGTGTGAGCTGTTCTAATTCAAAAATGGGATATAGCTGTTAGACTCATTCATGCCAGTTGGATATGTACTATCAAGTAAGAAGATCATCTTTGTTTCGAATCTGAGAAGTTCTTGGTCCAGATCCCCTCCTCTGATGCCCATTTTTATATGTCGGATCCCAAATGCTTTAAGTCCTGTTGGTTCTCCATTATGATGGTTTAAGAAGTGTCTTGCTACCGGTGGTAGGGACTTGAATCTGGCTTGATCTTTCCTGGCATTTCGAATACTTCCGATGTGTTCCAGAATTCTGACTTTTAGGGGTCTAGACGTTTTGCCTATGTATTTTTTATGGCAGGGGCACTCCAAATGATATACTGTTCCTATAGAGGTACATGTAATTTTCGAGGTTATCTCCCATTTCTTGTTGTATCTATCTAAAAAGTCTTTCGTGGGTGTCATGTATTTACATGCTTTACAGCTACCACAAGGATAGGAGCCCTTCTTCCCTGAATCTCTCATCGTGGGTTGTGATAGGTGGCTTTGTACCACCTTATCCCTCAAATTAGGTGATCTTCTCCAACTGGTCAGTGGTTTACTTGGGAGTATCTTAGACAGGTCATCATCTGTTTGGAGGATTGGCCAGTGTCTGGTCAAGATGTTATTTATTTCCCTCCAATACACATTAAAGGTACCTACATATCGTATCGGTTCATCGTGTTTAGTTTTGGTTTTTGGTGTTAACAACGAGTCCCTTTGATATGTCTGGACATCTTTGATAGATTTTTTTATTAATCTATTGCTATACCGTCTTTTTTTGAACCGTGTACTTAGTTCTTCTTGTCTGATGTGGAACGTATCGGTATTGGAACAATTCCTCTTTAGTCTAAGTAGCTCCCCTTTCGGAATTCCTCTAATGGTAGCCGGAAGATGGGAACTGGAGGAGTGTAACAAGCTATTCGTAGCTGTAGGTTTTCTGTAGAGGTCTGTAGATATATTACCTTCGTCATCAATATGGATGGTAATGTCTAGAAAGTTGATGGATTTTTGACTCATTTCCAGAGTAAGTTTCAAATTTAGATTGTTGGTATTCAGAATATTAATGAATTCACTCAAATCTCTGGAGGGACCTTCCCACAGCATTAGGATATCGTCAATATACCTTAGGTATATTAGTATATTGTCAGTGTATTTTTCTAACGATTCCTGAAAGACCACCTCCCTCTCCCACCACCCCAGGTAGAGGTTGGCGTACGTGGGGGCACATGCTGTCCCCATCGCCGTCCCTCTCACCTGGAGGTAGTGGCGCTCATTACATGTAAAGTAGTTGTGAGAGAGTATGAACTTCAATAATGCGACAAGAAAGTCACCATGATCATTCTGAATCTCCATATTTAGGAAATATTTGATGGCATCAATACCACGATCATGGTGGATACTCGTATAGAGACTCTCCACATCACATGTCACTAGCCAAACACCTGGATTGACACTTAGGTTGTTCAATTTGTTCAGGACATCCATTGTGTCCCGTACATAGGATGGAAGAGTTATGACATGTTTGCGTAGATGATAGTCTACATAAATACTGGCATTCTCTGTCAGGCTACCCATTCCCGAGAGGATAGGTCTGCCAGGTGGCTTCTTTCCATTTTTATGTACCTTGGGTAATAGGTATAGTGTCGGTGTTTTGGGTTTGTGTACATGCAAAAAATCAAAATCTCTTTTGGTAATGATACTGTTAGTATGTGCTGTTTGTACCATATCATTATATTGTTGGAGAAATGTATTGGTGGGATTGAAGTAGAGTCTTTTGTAGCAGTTTTCGTCATTCAACTGTCTCTCAAGTTCTTCAGTGTACATAGTTCTTGACCATAGTACAATGTTGCCCCCCTTATCGGAGGGCTTTATGATGGTATCTTGCCACTTAGAGATTTCGTTAAGTGCTGTTCTTTCCTCTATGGTCAGATTATCTGTATAATTCTTATTCTGAAGGTGTAACTTATCAAGATCTCTGGATACAAGTCTATGAAAGACCTCTATCTGGGGACAGATTTTTGTATCAGGGAAAAAGTTGGATTTCCTCACTATTCTAGATCTATCTTCCATCTTATGGCTGTTTGTATCGGTTGTTCCGGACTCAGTGGAGAGTTCTTCCAGGATCTGGAGGGCAGAGAGATCTTCAGCATCAAAACTAGATGCTGTTGAATTGGCTTTTTCATGTTCCTGTTTAGAGAAGAATTTTTTGAGGAGAATTTTCCTGATGAATAATTGGAGGTCCTTTTCATTTTCAAACCGATCTGGTTTTCGTGCTGGGGAGAAAGATAGTCCCCGGATTAGGACCGATGTTTGATTTTGAGTTAATATTTTGTCTGTTAAATTAATAATCTTTAAATCATCGGTTCCTTCTTCAGGGTTAGCCTCCAAGGGGTCCATTATTTCTTGTATTGTCTCCTCTCCCTCGGTTCCTCTCGCCAATCCAGATCGTCTCTCTTTCTTCTGCCTCCTTTTGCCCCTCCTGATTTTTCTCCCTCTATATTTGGATTGACTTTGGAGTACCTTGGGGTCTTCTCTAAAAAATCCCGCCTAATTGTTTTATTGGTGGCTCCACTATTAGGACCCTCATTTTCTGAGGAGTCCATCTCAGAGGTAGAGTAATTGGTGGACCATCTGGTCCTATTACGCTGAGTGGGTATATTCCATTTGAACACCCGATTGGAGGCATAGTCCATTTTGTCCCTCTGAAATTTCCTACGTTTCTTTTCAATAATTTCCCTTTCAAACTCTTCCACATCTTTCCTATATTTTTCGTATCTTGTCTGGAATTGTTCCAATGTTTCAAAATTTTTAAGTTTTTCACTCAGTAAAGTAATCTCTTGGTTCAATTGGGTAAGTATTATTTCGTCATGTTTCATGAGAATTTTTATTAGGTCGTTTGAACATTGGGTCAGGACTCCTTCCCATTCTTTTTTGAGGGTTTCATTTGCCAGCTCATATGCTGGAAACAATTTGGGTCTCAAACCTCTTGGAATTAATTTATTACGTAAGTAATTATCAAAGGTACTTTTGTTCCAGCTGGTTTTACTTTGTCTCATAAGTGCTGTTTTGAGACTGTAAAGATCATCAGTCCAGTTGGTGTCATAAGTGTCTTGCTGATTGGGGTTAGAATTGAAGATGGAATCTATATCATTTTTTAGCTTATCTCGTCTGCTCTCTAGATCTCTTGCTAGACTAAATGTAGACATTGTTGCGGGGGAGAGCTCTGCAGCGTTTGTAATAGGTTAAGATTATTAAGCAACAAATAATTGAGTTTAGAGGTGCTAGATACACAAAGACAGATTGGTCACTAGGACCACTTGTATTGGACAAATGGGTTTAGTGTCTGCACACTCAATACAATTTTCAAATTTTATGGATGTGTGAGGTTCATCGCCTCACATCCATTAAAAAGGAGCCCCTCTTATCAAGTAACAAATAATATCCTATATTTGCAGGGGGTGCTGTCAACTACAGTATGCATTCATTAAGGTTTGTGGGGAAAGAGAAACAGAGGAATCTGTAATATTGACGCACTAAATAGAAGTATTATTAAAACATAACCTTTATTAGATATACATTAAATTATATTCTGAATCATTGGTCCAGACTACAGTGAAACATAGAGTTAAAAAATAGACAATACTGACATGTATGTGAATAAAGAAATGAAAAATGTGAATAAAGATTTTGTTAAAAAATGTGTCCACGTATGTTTTGATATAAGGTCTTATTTGGTAACCGTATGGGCATATGGGTGCCAAATTCTATGATCTTTATTATCCCAATGGTCTATCCCCACTGGATCCGTATCCCTAGATCATAAATCACTGAACTATTATTTAAGAGTATATTTTTGTTAGAATCCTGAAATTGAGGTGATGTTTCTTCACTTAGAGCTGATGGGAATATAGCAGTTCCCGTATTCAGATTTTACAGCTCACAGTTGTCTCTGTATTTGGCTAATATTCAGTTATGCTAGAAATATTAGCACTATATTACTTTCCTTAGAGGTATGCCAACCCCAATTATATTGGAAAGCCAACTAATTATCAGTACAGGACATCACTTATACAGCCCACACTGTTAAAGGGAGTGACCCTTATTTTTTACAGTGTGAATGGGCTGTAGGGATATAATGATCCAACTTCTTATATATATACATATATGTGTAGTGATATTGATCTTGATTCAGTGGTTGATAATATGGATAGAATCATTCATTAATGGCAACATATGCCCTCCCACTTATATGACTGAGGAGGATTTATTTTAATTTAAAATGTCAGATAATTCGAATCTATACATATTAGATATAATAATTTGTGGAAAAAATGGATCTAACTTATCCAGAAGGATTTATTAATATGGATGAAGACAAGCCACAGCACAAGGTCTTCAGTTTCAAACTTTGTTATGGCACATAAATTAAACTGTGCTGTCTCACTGACAGTGAGCATAATTTTTCAGCTGCCAGCTGACTTATTGATACTACCAGTGAGATTGTTACAATGTATTGAGGTAACTATGGCTCTGGAGTCTGTTGCAATTCTCTTGTTCTCATTTGTTTTCAATCATGTTTGTTACAAAATATAACATTTCACTTGGAACAAGAGACTGCTCACATCACACTGAAGAGATGGTGCAGATATTATAATTGCTTAAGTAGCTGGTGCTGTTCCAGTGTGTTGTATCATATATAGCACTTGACAGCTATCTATTGCATATTATATATGTTCCATCCAAAACTATTATGGCATACACATTCATTTATTTTAAAAATGTAGCTTAAATCCTATAAGACTCTGTTAGATCAGTCTGATGTGACAGGCTCACATTAGTATCTATTCCTCCTGTGTCAGTGGTCCGCTATCCTCTGGCATTATTGGCATGCACTATTAACTATCTGCCTTCTCATGCCGTCACTAATGGTGAAGCCTGATCTCATTCATAAGTGGGAACGGTTTTAATAATTTAAACAATTAGATATTGAACATTCCTAAATGTATACACACGTGGACACACTGTGCCCAACACGCGTGTTTCACTGCGCTATTGCAGCTTCGTCGGGGAGCAACACGAGCGTCTCCCCAGGGCGGAAATAAGACTATTCTATGTGCTCCAATCAGCAGCCCGTTTTGTAACCACGTGGGTCTATTTTCCTATCCGTGCTTTCCACGTCACACGTGACGTAGACTCACTGAATTCTGGGCCCACGTGATCCTCCGGGAAATGTCCTGTACGGTACTTACAGGGAAGGGGGTTTGGTCCCACGTGATCGCAACTTGCACTGATACTTAGACAGTGTCCTGTGCGGTACTCGTAGGGAAGGGAATTATCTCGTCTCTATATCCCCGTTTCTGTATACATTCGTAGGACTCCTCGATACTTGAGATAATGTTCTGACCTGAATTAAATTATTTATAATTTCATAAGTCTCTATCCCTTATTGTTGTAGTGACTCATTGGTAATCATGTTACACATATCACAATATAAGTACCACAATCAATCGTCTGGTGATAATATAATAGCATGCATGTTCCGGGGCCCTCTCTTTCTTTAAAGGCTCATCAGTATGGATACCCTTTATTTAAATGATGTTCATCTTAAAGGACATATAACACATTTTGGTTGGTGATATCCTCTCAGGGTCACTGAGTATAAGCTCATAATGTATTCCAATTGTTGAATAAATTATCTCTTAGTTTATCAGATAAATTATCTTAGTCTGATTATTAGGCATCTGATAGTACTTCTCCCCTGTATATCAATATAAACATATACATATATGTCCCATAAGTGGTTTCATAAATGAATTAGGGGTAAATCTAATCATGTTCCAGTCATAGGTAGGTTAAACGTCATATAATCCAGCGTCTAATAATATAGATCTTGGCCGGAAGGTAAGTATTTACAAGGTAACTTTATTAAAAAATAGGTAAGTAGATATTTATCCCGCCCTGTATATCAGTATAAACATATACATATGTGTCCCATAAGTAGTTTCATAAATAAATTAGGGGTAGCTCTAATCATGTTCCAGTCATAGGTAAGTTTAACATCATATAATCCAGCGTCTGATGATCCAGCATCTAATAATATAGATCTTGGCCGGAAGGTAAGTATTCACAAGGTAAATATATAAAAAAATAGATAAGTAGGTATTTATCAAGTATAGAACCTACAAATTAAGAAAGTTACCCTTGTTATTTTGATATTACACATACATTGTGTCCCTAGTTGCGACTTGTGCTGTGAATCAACATTTTATCAGTGATAGGGAATACATATATCATACAGACCTATGTATGTACATGTCCATATGTAAGGCTGTTATTATATATGTGGTAAAAAAAGGGGGGGGGGACAGGGAGGGGGCTATTGTACATCCGTTTAGGAAAAAAGGGGGGAGGTGAGGAGAAAAGGTACACTTATTTCCAAATAAATGTGGAAGTGTAGCTCCAATAGAAACTGGGGCTTTAATATTGTAATATTTGTTGAGCAGAGAGTTATCAATATGATCTTCATAGAGAAATTAATAAATGAGAGTGTAAACAACAGAAAAAAACCGTTTTCACAGTTTGTGAACAAAACAAACAAAAACGTGACAAGTCTAAATAAGTGTGAAAAGAATTTAGTGGATAGGTTATATAAATAATTTGTGCCAAAAGGAGCGTGCTTGTACATAAATATATTTTCTTCTAGGGGATGCACGGGTCTCATGGGTGCATATCTCTCCGTTTACCTATTATATGACTGGAAACTTTAAGTATAAGTGGCCTAAATCGAAGATGGAATATAATTTTTGGACTCATTCCTACCAATCGGATATATATAAGAAAATCACCCTTTGTTTCAGTATTTGGAGGTTCTAGATCTAGATCCCCTCCTCTGATACCCCTTAGCATGCATTCCAATTATAAAACCAGGTAATTTATCGCTGAGAAGTTCAGTGTGAGCTGTTCTAATTCAAAAATGGGATATAGCTGTTAGACTCATTCATGCCAGTTGGATATGTACTATCAAGTAAGAAGATCATCTTTGTTTCGAATCTGAGAAGTTCTTGGTCCAGATCCCCTCCTCTGATGCCCATTTTTATATGTCGGATCCCAAATGCTTTAAGTCCTGTTGGTTCTCCATTATGATGGTTTAAGAAGTGTCTTGCTACCGGTGGTAGGGACTTGAATCTGGCTTGATCTTTCCTGGCATTTCGAATACTTCCGATGTGTTCCAGAATTCTGACTTTTAGGGGTCTAGACGTTTTGCCTATGTATTTTTTATGGCAGGGGCACTCCAAATGAACCTCACACATCCATAAAATTTGAAAATTGTATTGAGTGTGCAGACACTAAACCCATTTGTCCAATACAAGTGGTCCTAGTGACCAATCTGTCTTTGTGTATCTAGCACCTCTAAACTCAATTATTTGTTGCTTAATAATCTTAACCTATTACAAACGCTGCAGAGCTCTCCCCCGCAACAATGTCTACATTTAGTCTAGCAAGAGATCTAGAGAGCAGACGAGATAAGCTAAAAAATGATATAGATTCCATCTTCAATTCTAACCCCAATCAGCAAGACACTTATGACACCAACTGGACTGATGATCTTTACAGTCTCAAAACAGCACTTATGAGACAAAGTAAAACCAGCTGGAACAAAAGTACCTTTGATAATTACTTACGTAATAAATTAATTCCAAGAGGTTTGAGACCCAAATTGTTTCCAGCATATGAGCTGGCAAATGAAACCCTCAAAAAAGAATGGGAAGGAGTCCTGACCCAATGTTCAAACGACCTAATAAAAATTCTCATGAAACATGACGAAATAATACTTACCCAATTGAACCAAGAGATTACTTTACTGAGTGAAAAACTTAAAAATTTTGAAACATTGGAACAATTCCAGACAAGATACGAAAAATATAGGAAAGATGTGGAAGAGTTTGAAAGGGAAATTATTGAAAAGAAACGTAGGAAATTTCAGAGGGACAAAATGGACTATGCCTCCAATCGGGTGTTCAAATGGAATATACCCACTCAGCGTAATAGGACCAGATGGTCCACCAATTACTCTACCTCTGAGATGGACTCCTCAGAAAATGAGGGTCCTAATAGTGGAGCCACCAATAAAACAATTAGGCGGGATTTTTTAGAGAAGACCCCAAGGTACTCCAAAGTCAATCCAAATATAGAGGGAGAAAAATCAGGAGGGGCAAAAGGAGGCAGAAGAAAGAGAGACGATCTGGATTGGCGAGAGGAACCGAGGGAGAGGAGACAATACAAGAAATAATGGACCCCTTGGAGGCTACCCCTGAAGAAGGAACCGATGATTTAAAGATTATTAATTTAACAGACAAAATATTAACTCAAAATCAAACATCGGTCCTAATCCGGGGACTATCTTTCTCCCCAGCACGAAAACCAGATCGGTTTGAAAATGAAAAGGACCTCCAATTATTCATCAGGAAAATTCTCCTCAAAAAATTCTTCTCTAAACAGGAACATGAAAAAGCCAATTCAACAGCATCTAGTTTTGATGCTGAAGATCTCTCTGCCCTCCAGATCCTGGAAGAACTCTCCACTGAGTCCGGAACAACCGATACAAACAGCCATAAGATGGAAGATAGATCTAGAATAGTGAGGAAATCCAACTTTTTCCCTGATACAAAAATCTGTCCCCAGATAGAGGTCTTTCATAGACTTGTATCCAGAGATCTTGATAAGTTACACCTTCAGAATAAGAATTATACAGATAATCTGACCATAGAGGAAAGAACAGCACTTAACGAAATCTCTAAGTGGCAAGATACCATCATAAAGCCCTCCGATAAGGGGGGCAACATTGTACTATGGTCAAGAACTATGTACACTGAAGAACTTGAGAGACAGTTGAACGACGAAAACTGCTACAAAAGACTCTACTTCAATCCCACCAATACATTTCTCCAACAATATAATGATATGGTACAAACAGCACATACTAACAGTATCATTACCAAAAGAGATTTTGATTTTTTGCATGTACACAAACCCAAAACACCGACACTATACCTATTACCCAAGGTACATAAAAATGGAAAGAAGCCACCTGGCAGACCTATCCTCTCGGGAATGGGTAGCCTGACAGAGAATGCCAGTATTTATGTAGACTATCATCTACGCAAACATGTCATAACTCTTCCATCCTATGTACGGGACACAATGGATGTCCTGAACAAATTGAACAACCTAAGTGTCAATCCAGGTGTTTGGCTAGTGACATGTGATGTGGAGAGTCTCTATACGAGTATCCACCATGATCGTGGTATTGATGCCATCAAATATTTCCTAAATATGGAGATTCAGAATGATCATGGTGACTTTCTTGTCGCATTATTGAAGTTCATACTCTCTCACAACTACTTTACATGTAATGAGCGCCACTACCTCCAGGTGAGAGGGACGGCGATGGGGACAGCATGTGCCCCCACGTACGCCAACCTCTACCTGGGGTGGTGGGAGAGGGAGGTGGTCTTTCAGGAATCGTTAGAAAAATACACTGACAATATACTAATATACCTAAGGTATATTGACGATATCCTAATGCTGTGGGAAGGTCCCTCCAGAGATTTGAGTGAATTCATTAATATTCTGAATACCAACAATCTAAATTTGAAACTTACTCTGGAAATGAGTCAAAAATCCATCAACTTTCTAGACATTACCATCCATATTGATGACGAAGGTAATATATCTACAGACCTCTACAGAAAACCTACAGCTACGAATAGCTTGTTACACTCCTCCAGTTCCCATCTTCCGGCTACCATTAGAGGAATTCCGAAAGGGGAGCTACTTAGACTAAAGAGGAATTGTTCCAATACCGATACGTTCCACATCAGACAAGAAGAACTAAGTACACGGTTCAAAAAAAGAGGGTATAGCAATAGATTAATAAAAAAATCTATCAAAGATGTCCAGACATATCAAAGGGACTCGTTGTTAACACCAAAAACCAAAACTAAACACGATGAACCGATACGATATGTAGGTACCTTTAATGTGTATTGGAGGGAAATAAATAACATCTTGACCAGACACTGGCCAATCCTCCAAACAGATGATGACCTGTCTAAGATACTCCCAAGTAAACCACTGACCAGTTGGAGAAGATCACCTAATTTGAGGGATAAGGTGGTACAAAGCCACCTATCACAACCCACGATGAGAGATTCAGGGAAGAAGGGCTCCTATCCTTGTGGTAGCTGTAAAGCATGTAAATACATGACACCCACGAAAGACTTTTTAGATAGATACAACAAGAAATGGGAGATAACCTCGAAAATTACATGTACCTCTATAGGAACAGTATATCATTTGGAGTGCCCCTGCCATAAAAAATACATAGGCAAAACGTCTAGACCCCTAAAAGTCAGAATTCTGGAACACATCGGAAGTATTCGAAATGCCAGGAAAGATCAAGCCAGATTCAAGTCCCTACCACCGGTAGCAAGACACTTCTTAAACCATCATAATGGAGAACCAACAGGACTTAAAGCATTTGGGATCCGACATATAAAAATGGGCATCAGAGGAGGGGATCTGGACCAAGAACTTCTCAGATTCGAAACAAAGATGATCTTCTTACTTGATAGTACATATCCAACTGGCATGAATGAGTCTAACAGCTATATCCCATTTTTGAATTAGAACAGCTCACACTGAACTTCTCAGCGATAAATTACCTGGTTTTATAATTGGAATGCATGCTAAGGGGTATCAGAGGAGGGGATCTAGATCTAGAACCTCCAAATACTGAAACAAAGGGTGATTTTCTTATATATATCCGATTGGTAGGAATGAGTCCAAAAATTATATTCCATCTTCGATTTAGGCCACTTATACTTAAAGTTTCCAGTCATATAATAGGTAAACGGAGAGATATGCACCCATGAGACCCGTGCATCCCCTAGAAGAAAATATATTTATGTACAAGCACGCTCCTTTTGGCACAAATTATTAATATAACCTATCCACTAAATTCTTTTCACACTTATTTAGACTTGTCACGTTTTTGTTTGTTTTGTTCACAAACTGTGAAAACGGTTTTTTTCTGTTGTTTACACTCTCATTTATTAATTTCTCTATGAAGATCATATTGATAGCTCTCTGCTCACCAAATATTACAATATTAAAGCCCCAGTTTCTATTGGAGCTACACTTCCACATTTATTTGGAAATAAGTGTACCTTTTCTCCTCACCTCCCCCCTTTTTTCCTAAACGGATGTACAATAGCCCCCTCCCTGTCCCCCCCCCCTTTTTTTACCACATATATAATAACAGCCTTACATATGGACATGTACATACATAGGTCTGTATGATATATGTATTCCCTATCACTGATAAAATGTTGATTCACAGCACAAGTCGCAACTAGGGACACAATGTATGTGTAATATCAAAATAACAAGGGTAACTTTCTTAATTTGTAGGTTCTATACTTGATAAATACCTACTTATCTATTTTTTTATATATTTACCTTGTGAATACTTACCTTCCGGCCAAGATCTATATTATTAGATGCTGGATCATCAGACGCTGGATTATATGATGTTAAACTTACCTATGACTGGAACATGATTAGAGCTACCCCTAATTTATTTATGAAACTACTTATGGGACACATATGTATATGTTTATACTGATATACAGGGCGGGATAAATATCTACTTACCTATTTTTTAATAAAGTTACCTTGTAAATACTTACCTTCCGGCCAAGATCTATATTATTAGACGCTGGATTATATGACGTTTAACCTACCTATGACTGGAACATGATTAGATTTACCCCTAATTCATTTATGAAACCACTTATGGGACATATATGTATATGTTTATATTGATATACAGGGGAGAAGTACTATCAGATGCCTAATAATCAGACTAAGATAATTTATCTGATAAACTAAGAGATAATTTATTCAACAATTGGAATACATTATGAGCTTATACTCAGTGACCCTGAGAGGATATCACCAACCAAAATGTGTTATATGTCCTTTAAGATGAACATCATTTAAATAAAGGGTATCCATACTGATGAGCCTTTAAAGAAAGAGAGGGCCCCGGAACATGCATGCTATTATATTATCACCAGACGATTGATTGTGGTACTTATATTGTGATATGTGTAACATGATTACCAATGAGTCACTACAACAATAAGGGATAGAGACTTATGAAATTATAAATAATTTAATTCAGGTCAGAACATTATCTCAAGTATCGAGGAGTCCTACGAATGTATACAGAAACGGGGATATAGAGACGAGATAATTCCCTTCCCTACGAGTACCGCACAGGACACTGTCTAAGTATCAGTGCAAGTTGCGATCACGTGGGACCAAACCCCCTTCCCTGTAAGTACCGTACAGGACATTTCCCGGAGGATCACGTGGGCCCAGAATTCAGTGAGTCTACGTCACGTGTGACGTGGAAAGCACGGATAGGAAAACAGACCCACGTGGTTACAAAACGGGCTGCTGATTGGAGCACATAGAATAGTCTTATTTCCGCCCTGGGGAGACGCTCGTGTTGCTCCCCGACGAAGCTGCAATAGCGCAGTGAAACACGCGTGTTGGGCACAGTGTGTCCACGTGTGTATACATTTAGGAATGTTCAATATCTAATTGTTTAAATTATTAAAACCGTTCCCACTTATGAATGAGATCAGGCTTCACCATTAGTGACGGCATGAGAAGGCAGATAGTTAATAGTGCATGCCAATAATGCCAGAGGATAGCGGACCACTGACACAGGAGGAATAGATA
This sequence comes from Pseudophryne corroboree, assembly GCF_028390025.1. Taxonomy (NCBI): domain Eukaryota; kingdom Metazoa; phylum Chordata; class Amphibia; order Anura; family Myobatrachidae; genus Pseudophryne; species Pseudophryne corroboree. The sequence goes on along the minus strand of NC_086446.1, from coordinate 700,723,965 downwards.
CTAATGTGAGCCTGTCACATCAGACTGATCTAACAGAGTCTTATAGGATTTAAGCTACATTTTTAAAATAAATGAATGTGTATGCCATAATAGTTTTGGATGGAACATATATAATATGCAATAGATAGCTGTCAAGTGCTATATATGATACAACACACTGGAACAGCACCAGCTACTTAAGCAATTATAATATCTGCACCATCTCTTCAGTGTGATGTGAGCAGTCTCTTGTTCCAAGTGAAATGTTATATTTTGTAACAAACATGATTGAAAACAAATGAGAACAAGAGAATTGCAACAGACTCCAGAGCCATAGTTACCTCAATACATTGTAACAATCTCACTGGTAGTATCAATAAGTCAGCTGGCAGCTGAAAAATTATGCTCACTGTCAGTGAGACAGCACAGTTTAATTTATGTGCCATAACAAAGTTTGAAACTGAAGACCTTGTGCTGTGGCTTGTCTTCATCCATATTAATAAATCCTTCTGGATAAGTTAGATCCATTTTTTCCACAAATTATTATATCTAATATGTATAGATTCGAATTATCTGACATTTTAAATTAAAATAAATCCTCCTCAGTCATATAAGTGGGAGGGCATATGTTGCCATTAATGAATGATTCTATCCATATTATCAACCACTGAATCAAGATCAATATCACTACACATATATGTATATATATAAGAAGTTGGATCATTATATCCCTACAGCCCATTCACACTGTAAAAAATAAGGGTCACTCCCTTTAACAGTGTGGGCTGTATAAGTGATGTCCTGTACTGATAATTAGTTGGCTTTCCAATATAATTGGGGTTGGCATACCTCTAAGGAAAGTAATATAGTGCTAATATTTCTAGCATAACTGAATATTAGCCAAATACAGAGACAACTGTGAGCTGTAAAATCTGAATACGGGAACTGCTATATTCCCATCAGCTCTAAGTGAAGAAACATCACCTCAATTTCAGGATTCTAACAAAAATATACTCTTAAATAATAGTTCAGTGATTTATGATCTAGGGATACGGATCCAGTGGGGATAGACCATTGGGATAATAAAGATCATAGAATTTGGCACCCATATGCCCATACGGTTACCAAATAAGACCTTATATCAAAACATACGTGGACACATTTTTTAACAAAATCTTTATTCACATTTTTCATTTCTTTATTCACATACATGTCAGTATTGTCTATTTTTTAACTCTATGTTTCACTGTAGTCTGGACCAATGATTCAGAATATAATTTAATGTATATCTAATAAAGGTTATATTTTAATAATACTTCTATTTAGTGCGTCAATATTACAGATTCCTCTGTTTCTCTTTCCCCACAAACCTTAATGAATGCATACTGTAGTTGACAGCACCCCCTGCAAATATAGGATATTATTTGTTACTTGATAAGAGGGGCTCCTTTTTAATGGATGTGAGGCGATGAACCTCACACATCCATAAAATTTGAAAATTGTATTGAGTGTGCAGACACTAAACCCATTTGTATAATAGTTGCCCCAAATTTAAAATATTAGGGTAGTGGTTAACTTCCCAATATGATGGGGGCAAAATAATGTTTTTTGTTATCCAGCTGTGTGATATATTATTAAAGATTTGTTGTGCTATAATGGCTGTTCATATCGCCTATTAGCAAGACTGAATTGGTCTCGAGTCTCTGACGTGGGTCTGACAATAACTGCTCTTTAAAAAGAATAAATAACTGTTTGCATGGAGAAGTCAACAGTGCTGTGAGGCTATAATAGTTAGTACAAATCACAGAAGTGAGTTTCAGAATTACCTCAAAGGGAAACCCTGCGTGGATCTTCCAGGTTATTCCTCATCCTTGTATATGCAAAAAAGGACAGTGTGAATATGTATTGTAACATGTGTACACTTTGTCTGCCAGTCTATTGTCCAGACTGCAGTAGCCGTACAGATGTAATTTGATACGTTATTTTGTATCCACAAGGATGAGATACAATTGTGGCCAAGGAGCAATTCATGCAAGAGAACAGATAATAAATATACTGTCTCTAAACTTTTTGTAGAGAGTACTGTTGATCATATGCAGGGACACAGTAACAAAATTATGAATAATATAAGTAAGTGGTCCCTGTTCTCTCAGAGGAAAAGCATGAACAGGTATGTGGGGTATGCGTCCAAATAATCACTTAAAAGAATTTAATGATTCTCTCCATAATGGTACAATTTCAAATTCATATGGGAAGGTATACGTCATATTCAGAAAGCACATACTTCAATGGTGATCATATCAAGCGGTTATAATGCCGTAATGGATGAAAATACCTCATCCCACCGGGCGCGCACAATAACAACAACCATATATTGTAAGCAGTCCTACGCAGAAAGGTATAATGGCACTCCAATACGCAGATGCCAATAATTTAATTTCTAATTGATTGCATCAATACTGTGGCAATAATTCTCAAACTGTCTCTAGTATTGAGACTGTTCCATAATTAATATAGACACACCGGAATTCTTTTGAGACATGTATCCTGTCATATATAGATTTATCTCTTTGCTAAAAGAAAGCTTGGTAGTTTTTCACAGATTAATTTAATATGTGGTAACATTTAGTGTTAATTGTAACAGCTTTGAGATGTGCTGAAACTATCAAATCATGTGAAAAGATATTTTTATTTTTAACCATTTATAGGTATAATAGCTGAGAGATACAGAGTCCCAGATGTGACCAAGCTACATGTGAAACGTACGTCATCATTAGCGGGACGTGGACATTTAGATCACACGGAGGTGCGGGAATAACACCCGACCCGGCGTCGGTCCCCGAAGCGGCTTCCAGCAAACTGATTATCAGTGGGACGTGGACGTGTAGAATTCACGGAGGTGCGGGAATTATACCCGACCCGGCGTCCGGCTCCCGCAAGCGGCTACCAGCTAACTGACGGAGATCTGACCTCGCTCAGAGACACACCTGACTTGGATCCTATTAGGTACTCAGAGCCGCCCTCTCATCCACCGCTACATATCTACGGGCCCCCCCTGCAATGTGTTTCCACAACAGGGGAGGGGGGATATAGAGCGTGGACAGCAGAAGCGGCTCGCACTGCTCTGTCCTTTCTGTCTCCAGGTGGACGGCTTTTCCCCACTCTCATTGCTTCCATTCACTGCCCAGGTATTAACCTCGGCACATGGAACAACAGTAGAAAGGGAAACCGTCACCATACACCTGGGACTCTATCTCTCAGCTATTATACCTATAAATGGTTTAAAACAAAAAATCTTTTCACATGATTTGATAGTTTCAGCACATCTCAAAGCTGTTACAATTAACACTAAATGTTACCACATATTAAATTAATCTGTGAAAAACTACCAAGCTTTCTTTTAGCAAAGAGATAAATCTATATATGACAGGATACATGTCTCAAAAGAATTCCGGTGTGTCTATATTAATTATGGAACAGTCTCAATACTAGAGACAGTTTGAGAATTATTGCCACAGTATTGATCCAATCAATTAGAAATTAAATTAGTGGCATCTGCGTATTGGAGTGCCATTATACCTTTCTGCGTAGGACTGCTTACAATTTATGGTTGTTGTTACTGTGCGCGCCCGGTGGGATGAGGTATTTTCATCCATTACGGCATTATAACCGCTTGATATGATCACCATTGAAGTATGTGCTTTCTGAATATGACGTATACCTTCCCATATGAATTTGAAATTGTACCATTATGGAGAGAATCATTGAATGCTTTTAATAAGATTTTACTCATCGGTAAATCTATTTCTCGTAGTCCGTAGTGGATGCTGGGTACTCCGTAAGGACCATGGGGAATAGACGGGCTCCGCAGGAGACTGGGCACTTCTTTAAAGAAAAGATTAGGTACTACATCTGGTGTGCACTGGCTCCTCCCTCTATGCCCCTCCTCCAGACCTCAGTTAGGGAAACTGTGCCCGGAAGAGCTGACATTACAAGGAAAGGATTTGGAATCCAGGGTAAGACTCATACCAGCCACACCAATCACACCGTACAACTCGTGATAACTATACCCAGTTAACAGTATGAACAACAACTGAGCCTCATTAAACTGATGGCTCAGAACAAAAAACCCTATAGTTAAGCAATAACTATATACAAGTATTGCAGAATTCCGCACTTGGGACGGGCTCCCAGCATACACTACGGACTACGGGAAATAGATTTACCGGTGAGTAAAATCCTATTTTCTCTGACGTCCTAGTGGATGCTGGGTACTCCGTAAGGACCATGGGGATTATACCAAAGCTCCCAAACGGGCGGGAGAGTGCGGATGACTCTGCAGCACCGAATGAGCAAACTCAAGGTCCTCCTCAGCCAGGGTATCAAACTTGTAGAATTTTGCAAACGTGTTTGATCCCGACCAGGTAGCAGCTCGGCAAAGTTGTAAAGCCGAGACCCCTCGGGCAGCCGCCCAAGAAGAGCCCACCTTCCTCGTGGAATGGGCTTTGACTGATTTAGGATGCGGCAGTCCAGCCGCAGAATGTGCAAGTTGAATCGTGCAACAGATCCAGCGAGCAATAGTCTGCTTAGAAGCAGGAGCACCCAGCTTGTTGGGTGCATGCAAGATAAACAGCGAGTCAGTTTTTCTGACTCTAGCCGTCCTGGAAACATAGATTTTCAGGGCCCGGACTACATCCAGCAGCTTGGAAGCCTCCAAGTCCCGAGTAGCCGCAGGCACCACAATAGGTTGGTTCAAATGAAACGCTGATACCACCTTAGGGAGAAATTGGGGACGAGTCCTCAATTCTGCCCTGTCCATATGGAAGATCAGATAGGGGCTCTTACATGACAAAGCCGCCAATTCTGACACACGCCTAGCCGAAGCCATGGCCAAAAGCATGACCACTTTCCACGTGAGATATTTCAACTCCACGGTCTGAAGTGGCTCAAACCAATGTGATTTTAGGAAATCCAACACAACGTTGAGATCCCAAGGTGCCACTGGAGGCACAAAAGGGGGCTGAATATGCAGCACTCCCTTAACAAACGTCTGAACTTCAGGCAGTGAAGCCAGTTCTTTTTGAAAGAAAATAGACAGGGCCGAAATCTGGACTTTAATGGATCCCAATTTTAGGCCCATAGTCACTCCTGATTGTAGGAAGTGCAGAAATCGACCCAGCTGAAATTCTTCTGTTGGGGCCATCATAGCCTCACACCAAGCAACATATTTTCGCCATATGCGGTGATAATGTTTTGCTGTCACATCCTTCCTAGCTTTTATAAGCGTAGGAATGACTTCAACCGGAATGCCCTTTTCCATCAGGATCCGGCGTTCAACCGCCATGCCGTCAAATGCAGCCGCGGTAAGTCTTGGAACAGACAGGGCCCCTGCTGTAGCAGGTCCTGTCGGAGTGGCAGAGGCCAAGGGTCCTCTGAGATCATTTCTTGTAGTTCCGGGTACCAAGTCCTTCTTGGCCAATCCGGAACGATGAGTATAGTTCTTACTCCTCTCTTTCTTATTATCCTCAGTACCTTTGGTATGAGAGGAAGAGGAGGGAACACATAAACCGACTGGTACACCCACGGTGTCACTAGAGCGTCCACAGCTATCGCCTGAGGGTCCCTTGACCTGGCGCAATATCTTTTTAGCTTTTTGTTGAGGCGGGACGCCATCATGTCCACCTGTGGCCTTTCCCAACGATTTACAATCAGCTGGAAGACTTCTGGATGAAGTCCCCACTCTCCCGGGTGGAGGTCGTGCCTGCTGAGGAAGTCTGCTTCCCAGTTGTCCACTCCCGGAATGAACACTGCTGACAGTGCTATCACGTGATTTTCCGCCCATCGGAGAATCCTTGTGGCTTCTGCCATCGCCATCCTGCTTCTTGTGCCGCCCTGTCGGTTTACATGGGCGACCGCCGTGATGTTGTCTGACTGAATCAGCACCGGCTGGTTTTGAAGCAGGGGTTTTGCCTGACTTAGGGCATTGTAAAGGGCCCTTAGTTCTAGAACGTTTTTGTGTAGGGAAGCCTCCTGACTCGACCATTGTCCTTGGAAGTTCGTTCCCTGAATGACTGCCCCCCAACCTCGGAGGCTTGCATCCGTGGTCACCAGGACCCAGTCCTGTATGCCGAATCTGCGGCCCTCGAGTAGATGAGCACTCTGCAGCCACCACAGCAGAGACACCCTGGCCCTCGGGGACAGGGTGATCTGCCGATGCATCTGAAGATGCGATCCGGACTACTTGTCTAACAGATCCCACTGAAAGATTCTGTGTCCAGAATCATACCCAGGAACAGCAGACGCGTCGTAGGAACCAGCTGCGACTTCGGGATATTCAGAATCCAGCCGTGCTGTTGTAGCACTTCCTGAGATAGTGCTACTCCGACCAACAACTGCTCCCTGGACCTCGCCTTTATAAGGAGATCGTCCAAGTACGGGATAATTATAACTCCCTTCTTTCGAAGGAGTACCATCATTTCGGCCATTACTTTGGTAAATACCCTCGGTGCCGTGGACAGACCAAACGGCAACGTCTGGAATTGGTAATGGCAGTCCTGTACCACAAAACGGAGGTACACCTGGTGAGGTGGGTAAATGGGGACATGTAGGTAAGCATCCTTGATGTCCAGTGATACCATGTAATCCCCCTCTTCCAGGCTTGCAATAACCGCCCTGAGCGATTCCATTTTGAACTTGAACTTCCTTATATAAGTGTTCAAGGATTTCAAATTTAGAATGGGTCTCACCGAACCGTCTGGTTTCGGTACCACAAACATTGTGGAATAGTAACCCCGTCCCTGTTGAAGGAGGGGAACTTTGATTATCACCTGCTGGAGGTACAGCTTGTGAATTGCCGCCAGTACTACCTCCCTGTCCTGGGGAGTAGCTGGCAAGGCTGATTTGAGGTAACGGCGAGGGGGAGATGTCTCGAACTCCAGCTTGTATCCCTGAGATACCACTTGTAGAACCCAGAGATCCACCTGTGAGTGAACCCACAGGTCGCTGAAGTTCCGGAGACGGGCCCCCACCGCACCTGGCTCCACATATGGAGCCCCAGCGTCATGCGGTGGACTTAGTGGAAGCAGGGGAGGATTTTTGTTCTTGGGAACTGGCTGTATGGTGCAGCTTTTTCCCTCTACCCCTGCCTCTGGGCAGAAAGGACGCGCCTCTGACCCGCTTGCCGTTCTGAGGCCGAAAGGACTGTACTTGATAATACGGTGCTTTATTAGGCTTTGAGGGAACCTGAGGTAAAAAAGTCGACTTCCCAGCTGTTGCTGTGGATACGAGGTCCGAAAGACCGTCCCCAAACAATTCCTCACCCTTATAAGGCAAAATTTCCATGTGCCTTTTAGAATCAGCATCACCTGTCCACTGCCGAGTCCATAATACTCTCCTGGCAGAAATGGACATCGCATTAATTCTAGATGCCAGCCGGCAAATGTCCCTCTGTTCATCTCTCATATATAAGACTACGTCTTTAATATGCTCTATGGTTAGCAATATAGTGTCCCTGTCAAGGGAATCAATGTTATCAGACAGGGAATCAGACCACGCTGCTGCAGCACTACACATCCATGCTGAAGCAATAGCAGGTCTCAGTATAGTACCTGAGTGTGTATACACAGACTTCAGGATAGCCTCCCGCTTTCTATCTGCAGGCTCCTTTAAGGCGGCCGTATCCTGAGACGGCAGTGCCACCTTTTTGATAATCATGTGAGCGCCTTGTCCACCTTAGGGGATGTCTCCCAGCGTAACCTATCTGTTGGCGGGAAAGGGTACGCCATTAGTAACCGCTTAGAAATTACTAGTTTCTTATCTGGGGAACCCCAGGCTTCTTCACACAATTCATTTAACTCATCAGATGGGGGAAAAGTCACTGGCTGCTTTTTCTCCCCAAACATACCAAAAAATACCCTTTTTTGTGGTAACCGGGTTAATGTCAGAAATGTGCAACACATTTTTCAATGCCATACTCATGCATCGGATGGCCCTAGTGGATTGTATATTTGTCTCATCCTCGTCGACACTGGAGTCAGACTCCGTGTCGACATCTGTGTCTGCCATCTGAGGTAGCGGGCATTTTTGAGCCCCTGACGGCCTCTGAGATGCCTGGGCAGGCGCGGGCTGAGATGCCAGCTGTCCCAAAGCTGCGTCATCGAACCTATTATGCAAGGAGTTGACACTGTCGGTTAATACCTTCCACATATCCTTCCACTCAGGTGTCGGCCCCGCAGGGGGCGACATCACACTTATCGGCACCTGCTCCGCCTCCACGTAAGCGTCCTCATCAAACATGCCGACACAGCCGTACCAACACACTGCACACACACACAGGGAATGCTCTGCTGAGGACAGGACCCCACAAAGTCCTTTGGGGAGACAGAGAGAGAGTATGCCAGCACACACCAGAGCGCTATATAACAGAGGGATAGACACTATACACAAAGTGAATTTTCCCCCTATAGCTGCTATATCACAATTTGCGCCTAAATTTATGTGCCCCCCCTCTCTTTTTTTACCCTTTCTGTAGTGTATACTGCAGGGGAGAGCCTGGGGAGCGTCCTTCCAGCGGAGCTGTGAAGAGAAAATGGCACTGGCTGTGCTGAGGGAGATAGCCCCGCCCCTTCAACGGCGGGCTTCTCCCGCTTTTTATATCGTTAATGGCGGTGGTTTCTGCACATATACAGTGTTAAACACTGTATTATGTGCTTTTTATTGCCAAAAGGTACATTAATCGCAGCCCAGGGCGCCCCCCCCCCCCCCAGCGCCCTGCACCCACCAGTGACCGGAGCGTGTGGTGTGCTGTGGGAGCAATGGCGCACAGCTGCAGTGCTGTGCGCTACCTTATTGAAGACCGAAGTCTTCAGCCGCCGATTTCCTCCGGTTTCTTCCGTCTTCTGGCACTGCAAGGGGGACGGCGGCGCGGCTCCGGGAACGGACGATCGAGGTCGGGCCCTGTGTTCGATCCCTCTGGAGCTAATGGTGTCCAGTAGCCTAGAAGCACAAGCTAGCTGCAAGCAGGTAGGTTTGCTTCTCTCCCCTAAGTCCCACGTAGCAGTGAGTCTGTTGCCAGCAGATCTCACTGAAAATAAAAAACCTAACAAATACTTTTCTTTCTAGGAAGCTCAGGAGAGCCCCTAGAGTGCATCCAGCTCTGGCCGGGCACAGATTCTAACTGAGGTCTGGAGGAGGGGCATAGAGGGAGGAGTCAGTGCACACCAGATGTAGTACCTAATCTTTTCTTTAAAGAAGTGCCCAGTCTCCTGCGGAGCCCGTCTATTCCCCATGGTCCTTACGGAGTACCCAGCATCCACTAGGACGTCAGAGAAAAGTGATTATTTGGACGCATACCCCACATACCTGTTCATGCTTTTCCTCTGAGAGAACAGCGACCACTTACTTATATTATTCATAATTTTGTTACTGTGTCCCTGCATATGATCAACAGTACTCTCTACAAAAAGTTTAGAGACAGTATATTTATTATCTGTTCTCTTGCATGAATTGCTCCTTGGCCACAATTGTATCTCATCCTTGTGGATACAAAATAACGTATCAAATTACATCTGTACGGCTACTGCAGTCTGGACTGGCAGACAAAGTGTACACATGTTACAATACATATTCACACTGTCCTTTTTTGCATATACAAGGATGAGGAATAACCTGGAAGATCCACGCAGGGTTTCCCTTTGAGGTAATTCTGAAACTCACTTCTGTGATTTGTACTAACTATTATAGCCTCACAGCACTGTTGGCTTCTCCATGCACCCAGTTATTTATTCTCTTTAAAGAGCAGTTATTGTCAGACCCACGTCAGAGACTCGAGACCAATTCAGTCTTGCTAATAGGCGATATGAACAGCCATTATAGCAGAACAAATCTTTAATAATATATCACACAGCTTGATAACAAAAAAAATTATTTTGCCGCCATCATACTGGGAAGGTAACCACTATCCTAATATTTTAAATTTGGGGCAACTATTATACAAAGGTTTTACTCTCAGGCTATCAAGTACACCTATATGCCTGGCTATAGAGATTCATTTTAAATGACGAAAATAAAAGTTACTTTTTATTAACTAATAATCATTACAAAAGAGTGCGCCACACACTAAGCTCCCTTTTTTCGGTGTAGTACCCACTAGTAGTCCACACTAATTATCCTTAGAAAACTACCCAAATGACCCTGATCAAAAGTTTACATACCCTGGAGATTTTGGCCTGATAACATGCACAAAAGTTGACACAAATGGGTTTGAATGGCTACTAAAAGTCACCATCCTCACCTGTGATCTGTTTGCTTGTAATCAGTGTGTGTGCAAAAAAGGTCAGTGAGTTTCTGGACTCCTGAAAGACCCTTGCATCTTTCATCCAGTGCTGCACTGACGTGTCTGGATTCTGAGTCATGGGGAAAGCAAAAGAATTGTCAAAGGATCTGCGGGAAAAGGTAATTGAACTGTATAAAACAGGAAAGGGATATAAAAACTGCCAGGAAAATTGTTCGGGATGCAAAGAAAAATCCACAAATAACTTCAGCTGAAATACAGGACTCTCTGAAAAAAAGTGGTGTGGTTGTTTCAAGATGCACAATATGCACAATAAGGAGGCATTTGAAGAAAAATGGGCTGCATGGTCGAGTCGTCAGAAGAAAGGCATTACTACGCAAATGCCACAAAGCATCCCGCTTACAATACTCCAAACAGCACAGAGACAAGCCTCAAAACTTCTGGAACAAAGTCATTTGGAGTGATGAGACCAAAATTGAACTTTTTGGCCACAACCATAAACGTTACATTTGGAGAACAAGGCCTATGATGAAAGGTACACCATTCCTACTGTGAAACACGGAGGTGGATCGCTGATGTTTTGGGGATGTGTGAGCTACAAAGGCACTGGAAACTTGGTCAAAATTGATGGCAAGATGAATGCAGCATGTTATCAGAAAATACTGGAGGAAAATTTGCACTCATCAGCCCGGAAGCTGCGCATGGGACGTACTTGGACGTTCCAACATGACAACAATGCCAAGTCGACCTGTCATTGGCTACAGCAGAATAAAGTGAAGGTTCTAGAGTGGCCATCTCAGTCTCCTGATCTCAATATCATTGAGCCACTCTGGGGAGATCTCAAACGTGCAGTTCATGCAAGACAGCCAAAGAATTTAAAGGAACTGGAGGCTTTTTGCCAAGAAGAATGGGCAGCTTTACCATCTGAGAAAATAAAGAGCCTCATCCACAACTACCACAAAAGACTTCAAGCTGTCATTGATGTTAAAGGGGGCAATACACAGTATTAAGAACTGAGGTATGTAAACTTTTGATCAGGGTCATTTGGGTAGTTTCAGTTGTCATTATGATTTAAAAAGAGTAAACACAGTTGTTTGACAATAATTGGCTTCACCCAACCAGTAATCATGAGTGAAAGAAAAGTTTGTGAGTTATCATTCATATTCTCTGACAAATGGGCAGAAAATCACAAATTCTGCTAGGGTATGTAAACTTATGAGCACAACTGTATATATATATATATATATATATATATGTATATATATAGTCGAATGTCAAATGGTTAATCAATATTCTATTTTATCTGATATCCAGTCTTGGTGGCTCAGTATTTAATGTACTGGAATGGAATCTGCGTATTTGCATATTTGAGGTCTCTTCTTTTTTTCAATAAAAATAATGAGATTTATGATAAGAACTTACCTCTGTTAAATTTCTTTCTGCGAGGTACACTGGGCTCCACAGGGAATGACATTGGGGTGTAGAGTAGGATCTTGATCCGAAGCACCAACAGGCTCAAAGCTTTGACCTTCTTCCCAAGATGCATAGCGCCGCCTCCTCTATAACCCCGCCTCCGTGCACAGGAGCTCAGTTTTTGTTAACCAGCCCAATGCAGTATCAGGCAAAAGAGACGACAACTGTTAGTAGCCACATACACCACATTCTCACGACAGTAGAAAGTGTCAGCGGCTAATGCCATACCAACCCAAGTAAGCTAAGTGCGTCAGGGTGGGCATCCTGTGGGGCCCAGCGTACCTCGCAGAAAGAGATTTAACAAAGGTAAGTTCGTACCATAAATCTTGTTTTCTGCTGCGGGGTACACTGGGCTCCACAGGGAATGACATTGGGGATGTCCTAAAGCAGTTCCTTATGGGAGGGGACGCGCTGTAGCGGGCACAAAAACCCGGCGTCCAAAGGAAGCATCCTGGGAGGCGGATGTATCAAAGGCATAGAACCTTATGAACTTGTTCACTGAGGACCACATAGCTGTCTTGCACAATTGTTCAAGGGTCGCACCACGGCGGGCTGCCCAAGAAGGTCCAACAGACCAAGTAGAAGGGGCCTTTATAGTAGCAGGAGCTGGAAGGCTAGCCTGTACATAAGAATGTGCAATCACCATTCTAATCCATCTGGCCAGGGTCTGCTTGTGAGCAGCCAGCCACGTTTGTGAAAAGCAAACAGAACAAAGAGAGAATCCGACTTCCTGATGGAGGCAGTTCTCTTCACTTAGATACGGAGAGCCCGTACCACATCCAAAGACCATTATTTGGAAGACAAATCAGGAGAGGCAAAGGCCGGAACCACAATCTCCTGATTAAGGTGGAAAGAAGACACCACCTTAGGTAAATATCCGGGACATGTTCTAAGAACCGCCCGATCACAGTGAAAAATCAGATAGGGTGACCTACAAGACAAGGCACCTAAATCTGACACCCGTCTAGCGGAAGCAATAACTAGCAGAAACATTACCATTGCAATGCCTCCAGAACCACTGACAAGTCCCAAGGGGCCGCAGGCGGGACGTAAGGAGGCTGAATCCGCAACACACCCTGAGTGAACGTATGCACATCAGGTCATGTCGCAATCTTTCTCTGAAACCAAATCGTCAAGGCAGAAATATGAACCTTGATGAAGGCCAGACGAAGGCCCAAGTCCAGGCCTTGTTGTAGAAAGGCCAAAAGTTTGGCCGTACTAAACTTGTAAGCGTCATGATTATTAGATGCGCACCAAGCAAAGTAAGAATTCCAGACCCTATGATAAATCCGAGCAGAAGCCGGTTTCCGGGCCCCCAACATGGTTTGAATGACCGCCTAAGAAAATCATTTGGCCCTTAAGACGGAAGCTTCAAGAGTCACACCGACAAAGCCAATCGGGCTAAATCCTGACATACACAAGGGCCCTGAACGAGGAGATCTGGGCGCTGTGGATGAAGTAGTAGGGGACGCTCTATCGAGAGACCCTGAAGGTCTGAGAACCAATGCCGTCTGCGCCACGCTGGAGCGATCAGAAGTAGGATTCCTCCTTCTTGCTTGAACTTCCTTATTACTCTGGGCAGGAGTGACACCAGAGTGAACACGTATGGCAGCCGAAAGTTCCATGGAATTGCCAGTGCATCCACGAACGCTGCTTGAGGATCCCTTGTCCTTGCTCCAAAGACCAGAACCTTGTGATTGTGTCGAGATGCCATCAGGTCCACATCTGGAAGGCCCCACTTGTCCACGAGGAGTTGAAAAAATTCAGGATAGAGGCTCCACTCTCCGGCGTGTACGTCCTCACGACTGAGAAAGTCCGCTTCCCAGTTTAGGATCCCCGGAATGAACACTGCTGATATGGCTGGTAGATGGCGTTCCGCACACTAAAGAATCCGTGATACTTCCCTCATTGCCATGCGGCTTCGATTGCTGCGTTGATGATTGATGTACGCCACCATGGTGGCGTTGTCCGACTGTACTTGAACCTGAAGGGAGTGTTGCTCCAATACCGCGCCCCAACCCCTCAGACTGGCGTCCATCGTCAGAAGGACCCAGTTGGAGATTCAGAAGGGACGACCCCTGCTCAATCGTTGGTCCTGAAGCCATCAGATCAGTGACAGATGGACCTCCGAAGACAATGAGATCATTTGAGACCTGATCTGGTGAGGCAGGCCGTCCCACTTGGCAAGAATCAGCCTCTGGAGAGGACGGGAATGTAATTGAGTGTACTCCACCATGTCGAAAGCCGACACCATGAGACCTAGCACTTGCATTGCCAAATGTATCGACACTTGCCGACGAGATAGGAAGAATCGAATCCTGTCCTGAAGCTTCTGGACTTTCTCCTGAGACAAGAATAACCACTGGTTGTGAGTGTCCAACAATGCTCCTAGGTGCACCATGCTCTGAGCAGGGACCAGAGAAGATTTCTTCCAGTTGACAAGCCACCCGTGGGCTTGCAGAAACTGGAGTCTCAGATCCAGATGACGTAGGAGAATCACTGGGTAATTTGCCAGGATCAACAAGTCATCCAAGTACGACAGGATCCTGACCCCTTGATGGCGAAGTACAGCCGTCATTACCGCCATGACCTTGGTGAAGACTCGCGGAGCCGTGGTCAAACCAAAAGGTAACGCCCGAAATTGGTAATGGAGATTGCCAACCGCAAATCTCACGTACTGCTGATGCGACACTGCAATTGGAATATGCAAGTAAGCATCCTGTATGTCCAGTGAGACCATAAAGTCCCCAGGCTCCAAGGCCAGAATAATAGAGCGAAGAGTTTCCATACAAAACTTGGAGACCTTCACAAATTTGTTCAAGGACTTGAGGTTGAAAATGGGCCAGGAAGACCCATTCGGTTTCGGGACTAGGAACAGCGGTGATTAGTATCCTTTGCCTCTCTGAGCCAGAGGAACCTGTACTGCCACTCCTGTGTCCAGGAGGGACTGTACCACCGAATAAAGAGTGTTTGCCGTCACCTGATCTGAAGGGACGTCTGTCAGGCAAAATCAATATGGGGGACGTTACTTGAAGGATACAGCGTAACCTCAAGTGACGACTTCCCGTACCCAGGCATCGGAAGTGGTATTCAATCATTCCTGGGTAAACCCTAGAAGTCGGCCCCCCACTCTGGGATCCCCGAGAGGGAGGCCCGCCCCATCATGCGGCAGGCTTGTCAGTTTTGAAAGCAGGCTGACGGGCAGCCCAGGCCCGTTTGGGTTTGGGATTGTTGGGTTTGGAAGTGCGAATCTGTTTTGGGTACGCCTGACCCTTTGCTATCCCTGAAGGACGAAAGGAGCGAAAAAAAGTACTCTTAGCCTTCGGCACCGAAGGAGCAGTACTAGGAAGACATGTTGTTTTAGCAGACGCTAAGTCAGCCACTATTTTGTTGAGGTCTTCTCCGAAAAGAATATCTCCATTGAAAGGGATTACTTCCAGAGTTTTCTTAGAGTCCATGTCCACAGACCAGGACCGCAACCAGAGAATTCGGCGAGCCAAAATGGACGTAGCAGAAGCCTTGGCCGCCAGAATACTGGCATCAGAAGCCGCCTCTTTAATGTAATGAGATGCTGTAACAATATATGACAGGCATTGTCTAGCATGATCAGAAGCATTGGAAGGCAACTCTGCCTCCAGCTTCTGAGCCCACGCTTCCACAGCTTCTGCAGCCCATGTTGTTGCAATAGTGGGCCTATGCACCGCACCATTTAGGGTGTAGATAGCCTTCAAACAACCCTCCACACGCTTGTCCGTCGGCTCTCTCAATGACGTGATGGTAGTTACAGGCAGAGCTGAGGATAGCACCAGCCGCGCCACCTGCGAATCCACTGGCAGGGTGTTTCCCAATTTTTACTAAGCTCCGCAGCGAGGGGGTAGCGAGCCAACATCTTCTTGTGAGGCGTGAACTTCTTTCTTGGATTTTCCCAGGATTCCTGATGTATGTCAACTAAATGTTCAGAGTGAGGTAAAACTTGTTTAACCCCCTTCTGGAGTTTGAACCTGTCTGGTTTCTTAGGGGAAGCGTCAGGCTCCGGTTCATCATCAACCTGAAGAATGAGCCCGATACCCTCTAACAAGTCAGGAACATCCACCTGCAAAACAACTTCCCCATCAGAAGCATAAGGATCAGAGCCTGTGGGGTCCGTATAATTGCCATCCTCATCGGACAAGGTGTCTGGGACGTTGGTGGATTGTGAGGAAGTAATTGCCCGCTTAGAGGACCCCTTGGTCTTAGACGGGCGAGGGTTAGACTTTTGAGTAGTTAGTGATTGGTTCAATTGCTGTAACTGATTGGACAGATGATCTGCCCACGGTGGGATAACCGCGGGGACCATAAGCGGTTGTACCAGCACAGGAGGTCCCATAGGGGGCGTCAATCTAGTTACCAGCGTATTCAGTAGCATGGAGAAGGTAGCCCAAGGTGGGTCATTTTGCACCCTCGTTGCTACAGTCCCACTTGGGGGTAAGGAACCCCCAGAACCTGAACCCTCAGCTGCTATGTTATCCTCAAATGTGTCTGTGGCATCTTTACCACGCAATGTGGGATCAGCCCCAGCTCAGTTGCCCTTTGTAGGTGACATAATCAAAAGCTCAATGCAAGGCAACACAGTACAATATCAGCAGCACAATACCTGACAAGAAAATATGAACTGGCGCTACGTGTTTCTCCAATAATAAAAACTGTGGATAGATTTCAATAAAATAACATGTAATTTATTAATTAACTAAACATCACATACTAAAAACAAGAATGAATTCCAATGTAAACATATAGTTTAGGGCATTGATGGAGCTTGAAAATAATTGGTAATGGCTGCTAATAAGTATCCACAAAGGATCCCGGACTGAGAGAATATGCAGAGTTCCCTAGGGAGAAGGAATACAAACAGCTGGTGACAATACCTGACAAGAATCCCCTGTGCAGTGTTTCAACACAGACAGGAAATTCAAGAGTTATATGGTGACTACAAATCACAGAGAAAAATACACACTGAGTATATCCTGTGAACTGCCTAGATTAAGATAAACCTGACATACTTAGCCCTCTCAGGTTTTAGAATATAGGGATAGTAAACTGAGTGAGATACACGAAATGGAGGCCACGCAGCAGCTATATGCACACACACAGAGTCACAGTTTGTACAATGCAGAAATTATGACATACAATAAAACTGCACTGGACTAGAAATACAGAGTATTACTATGTATAGCTATACACTTAATTAGATATAACAATGCACTGTGAAGACTGGATGTATATCACAGGGTACTTGTACTAAATAACCCTGACTAAATGCACTTTTTCTTAACTAACACTTTCAGCAGACATGTAGACTACTTAAGTGTCCTGTAAAATGCACAGAGCTGACAGGCAGGCGGCTTTACAGAGGAGGATTTGCCCAAACAGTCCCAGGAACAGTGCTGCTCTGTGTAATGGCGCCCAAACACTGACTGGGAGTGAGGGAGAGAGATATATGCAACTCCAGGAAGGAAACATTTACTCTAAATGGCACCCTGGGGCTGGGGGAGGGGCTACAGTTCAAAGCCATATCCCCCTGCTAGACTTCACCACCGGGTACTGGGGGCTTAATAAAATGGTTTTGTGAGAAAAAACCGACCTGTGCCCATGCCATGGTGGTCTAGTGGGGTCCCTGTACTGCCACAGTGTCCACGCCAGCGCACGCGGCCCCATTCCACCGGCCGCGCGTGATCGCGATTTACAGCGGGTCCCGTTGAGGGGACCCATTACCTCCTCCCTGTAGTGCGGCCACGCGATCCGGGAGAACAGCGGCCGTGTGTGTGACTAACATTAGAAGAAAAACAGAGCCTCGGCTGTAGGTACCCGGCAACCAGGACGCGGGAGTGTACAGCGCAGCTGGGGGAGGTGATGGAGCTGCAGCATGAGGTGTCTCACTGACATCTAACACTGCTAGTGTCTCTGCTGCAGCCCTTGAAGTCTTCAATTTTCTTTAAAAGCATCTTTTAGGGCTGCTGGAGCAGCCACCCTGTTAAGTGCCTGCTTACTGCATGGCACCAACTACAAAACTGAGCTCCTGTGCACGGAGGCGGGGTTATGGAGGAGGCGGCGCTATGCATCTTGGGAAGAAGATCAAAGCTTTGAGCCTGTTGGTGCCTCGGATCAAGATCCTACTCTACACCCCAATGTCATTCCCTGTGGAGCCCAGTGTACCCCGCAGCAGAAAAATGGTTAACACAATATCGACATAATGCCTGCATCAACATCCTGAATGTTGACATTCAGACCATGTTAACATTCTAAATACATACTTTTATTTACAATGCAAGCTTCTGCTACAGAAAATCTCTGGTGTAATGATGTGAAATACCAGACGTCATGGTCCCATTATGTGCGCTGTACTGACCTTCACACTGGATGACATCGAGGTTGAATTGCTGGATGGCGCCCATGCTAATCTGTTTCAGCTCGCTGTCCAGCAGCATTTGTGTCAGCGATGTGGAAAGGTGTTTGCAGGCTGACATACAAGCAGTTTGTGCAACTTTTCCCTTAACAGAAAACAAATATGGAAAATGAGTTAACGAACTGAAAGCAATAAAAATTAAGTAACGATTACTTTTCATACGGACATCGAAACAACGAGGAACCCGTAATCAGGACTCAAAACTGAAACAATACTAAAAGTCAAAGTGAGTGTATACATATTACAAAGGGACACACGTCTTCTGATGCCCACCCTATCAGACTTTGTGTTACTTCCTTAGTAGCTCATCAGTGGTCTAGGGAATCCTTGTCTGCATGCAATACTGGTACAAATGCAAAAGGGAGGGAGAGTATCCAAAGGATAGATGTGGGCGCTGATTAGTTGAGAAAATGTGTTTTTAAAAAAGAAAAAACAGTATTGTTTTTATATATAAAATATATTATAATTTGTATAATTTTTCCAAAAAGTACCAATCACCCTTCTGGCTGCCCACAATGGTGGACCTGGGTACCCACCGTAATATGCAAAAGAGAAAAGAAAATATGTGGGCGCTCGGAGGGGATGATAATACAACGGCTGCTGGTTTTGTAAATATACAAATTAGTTTATTGGTAAAATAATAGTTT
The DNA here is from genome assembly GCF_028390025.1 of Pseudophryne corroboree. NCBI lineage: Eukaryota > Metazoa > Chordata > Amphibia > Anura > Myobatrachidae > Pseudophryne > Pseudophryne corroboree. The sequence goes on along the minus strand of NC_086446.1, from coordinate 700,705,133 downwards.
TAAAAGATAAATAAACACTGGAAGGCTGAGTGCCTTTATATTGCATATGCACAGTTAAAAATAAAAAATAAATAAACATATATATAGAATTCAAGACTGTGTCCTAGGCCTCAGGACTTGCTGGTAATTAGACACAACTTAATGTGTTGTTTTTTTGCATGCAAAAATCAACTGTTAGATGGCTGTAAAAAGTTAGTGCATATTGAGCTCAAAGTGCAGAGTTAAAAGAAAAGCTGGTTAGAATTGTAAAGCTTGTTGATACTTCACCAATGTTGAACTGGTATATGGAAAGTTCGAAAGCAAACTTGTGATAATGCTGGCTGAGCTGGGTCCACCTGTCTCACGTCCGTAAGCCTTGTTTGATTCACTGACCAATTGCGTAGCCAACCGCTCTGCGGCGGTTCCCTGGGGCAAGTCCTGCCGTTGGTGGTGCAGTGTGCTGGCGGCTGACACTAGGCCAGGATGGGACGGAGAGCAGAGAGTCCCACGTGCAAGTCCTGGATGTGCTTCCATAGAAGTGCTGACATAAAAGTGTTATTATAAAAATAGCGTTATACCTGCGTTAAACCGAAGGAAAGAAGAAGGAAAACATCACCACACCAACACTACCACAAAAGGACTGCCTTAATGCCTCAAAAGTATGTAATTCATCTTATGCATATCATCTGTATTTAAAAAACCTATGAAAAGCCATCCCCAATCTGCTCACTACAGTTCTCTCTTATGCAAACTTATGTATGTTTCTTTATGTAATGATTTCTTGTAAATGTCATTGCATGTGTGGGGAAGTTGCTCAGTGAAACAGTTTATTATTGCATACTGACTGGTGATTACCTCCTTGAACATTTACCCATTTTGGTCAGGTGTACTATGTCTTTATATTTAGTAAGGTATAGTCATGGTGTAAAGGACAGAGTATGATTACTGATTAGTAAAAGAAAACAAATACTGAGCAACATCCCCAAACAGGTAATTTCAACTTTAAACTTGTCATTTATTTTGTACGCTCTGGACATGGCTACTACTAACAAATGCACAGAAAAAAATCTTAAAGCTATGTCTGCAAATGCTAGGAGCTTAGGAGACAAAATTCCAGAGCTAATTGCGATAATGACAAGGGATAACCTGGATTTTGTGGCAATTACAGAGTCTTGGTGCAATGAGAATCATGATTGGGACTTAGCTATACCAGGATACAATTTATTTAGGAAAGATAGAATAGGAAGAATAGGAGGAGGGGTAGCAATGTATGTGAAAAAAAGCATAAATGCTACTTTAATACAAAATATTGAAGCCAAAACTGAGGCCCTTTGGGTCACCATAGAAACTGGGAAGAAGGACATTATTCGCATTGGGGTGATCTATAGACCACCAGGCCAGGGGCAGGATTTGGACAGGAACCTATTGTTCGACATCTCTAAAATGGCTTTTAAGGGAGAAGTCATAATCATGGGAGACTTTAATTTACCTGATGTAAATTGGGAGGGGTCTTTTGCAAGTTCAGCTACAAGTGGCAAATTTCTACATTCCTTACAGGGAGCATCTTTCAAGCAATTGGTGAGGGAGCCCACTCGCAAAGACTCAATATTAGATCTAATTCTTACAAATGGTGATAGGATATCTGATAGATATGTGGGTGAGCACCTGGGATCCAGTGATCATCAAGCAGTATGGTTTAGTATAAAGACAGGATCCTACTCCTCTCACACAAAAACAAAGGTGTTGGATTTTAGAAATGCAGACTTTGCAAAAATGGGGAGATGTTTAAGTGATTCATTGGCAGACTGGAGGAACTTGGAAGGAGTGCAGGAGAGGTGGAAAAAAATTAAAAGTGCATTACTAAGTGCAACAGACCTTTGTATCAAAATGGTTAGGAAAAGCACCAGGAAAAGGAAGCCAGTGTGGTTCACAAAAGTAGTATCAACTAGTGTGAAAGCAAAAAAGATGGCTTTTAGGAGATACAAACAGACTCAAAATAATAACGACAAAGAGGTGTATCTGGACAGACGGAAGGATGCTAAGAAAGTGATCAGACGTGCAAAGGCAGAAGCTGAGGAGAAAATGGCCCAGTCAGTAGATAAAGGGGGCAAAACTTTTTTTTAAGTATATAAGTGAAAGGAGAAAATCAAATGGAGGAATAATAAGACTTAAGACAGAGAGTGGGCATTTGGTGGAGGGAGACAAGGCAATAGCAGATCACCTAAATAATTATTTTTGCTCAGTATTTACTACAGAAGAAGGGATGGGGCCACAGTTAAATTGCAAGGACATTCATAAAAATAAGGTAGATGAAAATACATTTACAGAGGAGAAGGTCCTAACAGAACTTTCAAAACTAAAAGTGGATAAATCAATGGGACCAGATGGGATACACCCAAGGATACTCAAAGAGCTAAAAGATGTGCTGGTTACACCTTTAACAGAATTATTTAACCAGTCACTAAATACAGGTGCTATTCCAGAGGACTGGAAAAGAGCAAATGTAGTTCCACTGCACAAAAGTGGAAGCAAGGAAGAAGCAAGTAACTACAGACCAGTAAGCCTTACATCAGTAGTAGGGAAAGTAATGGAAAAACTATTAAAAGAAAGAGTAGTGGAATATCTTAAATCAAACAACTTACAGGATCCAAAACAGCATGGATTTACTGGTGGGAGATCATGCCAAACAAATCTTATTGACTTTTTTGACTCTGTGATGAAAATAATAGATCAAGGGGGAGCTGTAGATGTAGCATATCTAGACTTTAGTAAGGCATTTGACACTGTCCCACATCGCAGACTGCTAAATAAACTTGAAAGCCTGGGGGTGGATTATAAATCAGTTAAATGGATAAGAACCTGGTTGCAGGATAGGAAACAGACAGTCGTAGTTAATGGAGTGCAATCTATGGAGGGAAATGTTACCAGTGGAGTACCCCAGGGATCTGTACTTGGTCCAGTTCTCTTTAATATCTTTGTTGGTGACATTGCAGATGGTATTGAAGGGAAGATATGCCTTTTTGCAGATGATACAAAGATATGCAACAGGGTAGACACACCGGGAGGGGTCAAACAAATGATTAATGACCTAGGTAGGCTTGAGAAATGGTCAAGAACGTGGCAACTACAGTTTAATGCTAAAAAATGCAAAATCATGCACTTGGGTCTCAAAAACCCAAAGGCTAAGTATAGTATCAAGGGTACTATCATGGAATCGACTGAGGAGGAAAGAGATTTAGGAGTCACTATTTCAAGTGACTTGAAGGCAGGAAAGCAATGCAACAAAGCAATGAGAAAGGCAAGTCAGATGCTTGGTTGCATAGGGAGAGGAATCAGTAGCAGGAAAAAAGAAGTGATAATGCCACTGTATAGGTCATTGGTACGGCCCCATCTGGAATACTGTGTCCAGTTCTGGAGACCCTATCTCCAGAAGGATATAAATACATTAGAGAGTGTACAAAGAAGGGCAACTAAAATGGTGCAAGGCCTACATCACAAAACTTACCCGGAAAGGCTAAAAGATCTTAACATGTATAGTTTGGAGGAGAGAAGGGAAAGGGGAGACATGATAGAAACTTTCAAATATATAAAGGGTCTTAACAAAGTTCAGGAGGAAAACATTCTTCAAAGGAAAAGAAGTATTAGAACTCGAGGGCATACATTGAGACTGGAGGGGGGGGAGGTTCAGGGGAAATTTAAGGAAAAATTACTTCACAGAAAGGGTAGTGGATAAGTGGAATAGCCTCCCATCAGAGGTGGTAAAGGCTAAGACTGTAGGGCAATTTAAACATGCTTGGGACAGGCATATGAATATCCTTACAAAGAATCAAGGTAAAAAAAGGGTTGAGATTGCCTAAAGGATAAAATAAAAAAGGGGCAGACTAGATGGGCCAAGTGGTTCTTATCTGCCGTCAAATTCTATGTTTCTATGTTTCTATGGGTAGCAGGGGACGCTGTGGTGCCGCGTTCCGCGACTTCCGGGTTCGGGGCTTCCGGCTTCCGGTTGCGTTCCACCTGCGTTCCACAGTCGAATGAGTCATCTGACGCGTTTCTCTGCCTCCAAAATGGGCGGTTTCATCAGAGGTATGCTTAGAGGTGTTTGTGGTCTCAATTTATATCAGCTTGTGACTCCTTATTGGTTACCAGAAAACGGGTTATCTTTAACCCTTTCTATGTACTGTTATTATGAGGGAAAAACCAGCAGTAAGACAGCATAAATAGCCGTGCAAATTTTTTTGGGGTCAATAGTATATTGAGTAAAGGCAATCTTAAAACACATATGTGAATGATAACTATATGCCTATAAGGCCACATTGAGATGTTCATTAGCTAATCATACATATTTAAATATCCAATTTTGACTACAAATGTTATAATCATTTATAAGGCTAGATCTGGGAGACATAGCTAATAAAGAGCTGATGCTAAGTATATATAGAGTAAATCCCGGTATGTTTCTGCTACCTAGAATCCTGGTGGATTGTGACTTTGAGCAGACTGTTGTTATATAATTATATAATTATAGTATCATTCTTAGAATAGACAAATACAGAAGAAGGATATTTATCTAAGGGATCCCACATAGATATTCAGTACAGATGTAACCTACTGTTATGTGGGGGTCAACCCTCAGAAATACATAGACTTCGGATACTTAAATGTAGTGACCAAGTGTCTTTTATTTAATTAATTAGTAGTACATCCTTAGGTAAACCAAAAAATAAGTAAACAAAAAATGCAATGGGATGAAAGATTTTACTAATATAACTATTTATAACCTCCCCCTCTTCCCACAGATGTATCTTCATGTGGAGAGAAGGGGAGGAAGGTAGAGATAGGGAAGAGAGGATACTGAAGGAAAAGAAAAACCTGTAGGAGAACAAGAGCACCATGCCAGAGATGTATATCATAGCTGAAAAGAGAGACCAAAGTGTACCTAAAGTGTATTATATGTTATTCAATTCTATATTCTCATTTAGGCCAAATGGTTCTAGGGTCCTTAGACGAAAGATCCAAAAGGCCTCCCTTCTACATAACAGGGTAAACCGATCTCCACCTCTATCAGTGATTTTGGCTTGTTCCAGAGCCACTAAGCGAATGTTGGCTATGGCACCATATTCACACTAGCTTGTATGTCTAGATAGACTATGTAGGGGGCACTTCTTTAGTATATTTCTTCTATGTTCGAGGAATCGCACTTTGAGCTTCCTCGTTGTACAACCCACATACTGGATGCCACAGCCACATTCCACCAAGTACACAACATAGGTGGAATTACAATTCAAAAACTGTACTATATTGGATTCTTCGCCTGTGATTTTAGATCTAAATGATTTATTTTTAGAATTGATGTTCTTACACGTTAGACATCTGGAAGAGGCACACTTAAAGAATCCATTTGGTTTCGTTCTCCACCAATCGGTAGAGTTAGTCCCCACATTGGTAACACTCAAAGTCAGCTCACTAACAAGACTATTTCCACCATTCGTCCCATTCCCTATGTTGGTATTCCTATTGGGCTTAAACATACTTGGTGCTAGTTTGGATTGAAGTGTGTCTGCTTTTTTATACACTATTTTTATTTGGTTGCCAATTTCTGATTTTAATAGGGGATCAATTTTCAATAATTGGGTGTTCTTACGAATAATTTGTCTTATTTGTGTGGCATGTGTGTTGTATTGTGTGACAAACACACAGTGGTCTCTGGAGATATCCGTACCCTCAAGGTTATCATCTTGGGTGGGTTTTTTTGCTTTTTTGTCCTCCAGTAAGGTGGTTCTATTTATATGATCCACTTCATGGAGGGCTTTTAACAGGATATGATCAGGATAACCCTGTTCTTGAAAGGCTAGATATAATTTGTGTGCTTGTTCTCTATAACTGGTCTCCCTGGAACAATTCCTCTTGAGCCTTAAAAACTGGCTCTTCGGTATATTATTACGCCATGCTTGGAGGTGGCTGCTACTGTACATAAGGAAGCCATTGGTGTCAACTGTTTTAAAGTGAGTCTCTGTATGTATGCAGTCGTCTATAGACAGGAGCGCAATATCCAAAAAATTAATAGAATGGGAGTGAGCAGTGTGGGTGAATTTAAGACCAAATTTGTTATTATTAAGGTGAGTGACAAATGTGTGGATGGAATCAGTATCCCCATCCCAAACAAAAAATAAATCATCTATATATCGGCCATAGAGGACCAGGTGTGCCCCGAGGTCCGCCCCCCAGATGAGCTCCTGTTCGAGCGCACCCATGTATAGGTTGGCGTAGCTCGGGGCAAACCTGGTCCCCATGGCCGTACCCCGTGACTGTAAATAATAATGGTGTGCGAAAGTGAAATAATTGTGCTCCAATATAAACTTTATGGATGCCACCAGTTTCTACTAAATCAAATAAGTTAGAACGAGATAGGGGGGATTATGAAACTGACACAGTCAGATCATATAATAGGAGACATGATTACTCCAGATCAACCACCAGGAATTATAATGGAGACCATAATACTTATGGATCTCACCACACGAATATGAGAAATAGATCTAGGAGTACAACGGGGAGGTGGAAGGTGCAGAGGAAGAGAACTGCATCCCATAGGACCAGTCCCCGTAGGGACCCACGGGGAGTTGTTTTGGAAAATAAGTATGAATGCCTAACTAGGGATGAGTACTCTCCTGCATCTGTTGCGAGGGGAGGAGCCAAACCTAAGAGACCAACACAGAGCCAGGAGAATACTCGAGAAAAAGAGCAGACCCATTTTTTAGAGCAAAGCCCACACAAACCCAGTTTTACAAACAGACAAAATATGAATTACACCAAAAGAGGAAGGGAAAGAGACACAGAGGATGTAGGGGAGGAATACATCAAAAAAGGAAAAAACCAAAGACAATACTGAATACTAAAAGCATATTCAATTTGTCTTCCAGGGAATTAACTGACTCTGAAAAAATCTTACTTAGTAAAGGCTTAGAATACGCACCTGCAAAAAAACCAAATCTCTTTAATTTATTTGTGGATCTGAACAGATTCACAAGAAATCTTAGTAGAAAACGATACTTTGCATACAAAAAACTTAAAACTAAAAAGGAAAATTAAAATGTACTTCCCATTCTTCTAGATGAGTCAGACAGGGAAGCAATTGAAACCTTGGGAGATCTAATAGCAGAAAATTCCCCTGGAGTCTTGACCCCTGTTAAGATTTTCTCCTTAGATGAATCAACCAAAGATAAAGAGAGAAGACTTTTTAAGAAAAAGTCAGATTTCTACCATCTTCAGTACAAGGGTCCATCCGTAGTAGGGTTTTACAACACCACTATGGAAGATTTCAGGAAACTTTGTATATCTGCGGAAAAAAATCCCCTCAAAGATAACTTGAAGGCTAGTGAGAGGAAGGCCCTCAAAGTCTTAATGTCAGACTCCAATGTAACCATAAAAATGGCAGACAAAGGGGGTGATGTGGTGCTACAAGACACATCGGAGTACATTAAGGAAGCAAATAGACAACTAACAAACACCTGCTTCTGTGCGGTATTGCCTAGTAACCCTACAGCACTCTTTCAAAAGGAACTTGGAGTGCTGCTAGATGAGGCATTTGACAGGGGCGCAATATCCAAAGATACACGCCAATTTCTTTTTCCACTTTATCCCATCACCCCAGTTTATTATCATTTGCCCAAAATTCACAAAACCCTCACCTCACCCCCTGGGCATCCCATAATTTCGGGAATAGGGTCCATCACTTCAAATCTGTCACACTTTGTAGATGCTCACCTTCAGGGTTATGTAACACAATTAAAATCATATATTAAAGATACAACCCAATTTCTGAACATGCTCAAGAATATTAGGTGGAAAAACACCTATCAATTCCTTACATGTGATGTAGAATCTTTATACTCAAACATCCCACATGATAAGGGTATTGAAATTATTTCCAACATATTAGACAGGGATGTAACAGTCTCTGAACACCTGAAGACCTTTTTAGTGGCATCCATAAAGTTTATATTGGAGCACAATTATTTCACTTTCGCACACCATTATTATTTACAGTCACGGGGTACGGCCATAGGGACCAGGTTTGCCCCGAGCTACGCCAACCTATACATGGGTGCGCTCGAACAGGAGCTCATCTGGGGGGCGGACCTCGGGGCACACCTGGTCCTCTATGGCCGATATATAGATGATTTATTTTTTGTTTGGGATGGGGATACTGATTCCATCCACACATTTGTCACTCACCTTAATAATAACAAATTTGGTCTTAAATTCACCCACACTGTTCACCCCCATTCTATTAATTTTTTGGATATTGCGCTCCTGTCTATAGACGACTGCATACATACAGAGACTCACTTTAAAACAGTTGACACCAACGGCTTCCTTATGTACAGTAGCAGCCACCTCCAAGCATGGCGTAATAATATACCGAAGAGCCAGTTTTTAAGGCTCAAGAGGAATTGTTCCAGGGAGACCAGTTATAGAGAACAAGCACACAAATTATATCTAGCCTTTCAAGAACAGGGTTATCCTGATCATATCCTGTTAAAAGCCCTCCATGAAGTGGATCATATAAATAGAACCACCTTACTGGAGGACAAAAAAGCAAAAAAACCCACCCAAGATGATAACCTTGAGGGTACGGATATCTCCAGAGACCACTGTGTGTTTGTCACACAATACAACACACATGCCACACAAATAAGACAAATTATTCGTAAGAACACCCAATTATTGAAAATTGATCCCCTATTAAAATCAGAAATTGGCAACCAAATAAAAATAGTGTATAAAAAAGCAGACACACTTCAATCCAAACTAGCACCAAGTATGTTTAAGCCCAATAGGAATACCAACATAGGGAATGGGACGAATGGTGGAAATAGTCTTGTTAGTGAGCTGACTTTGAGTGTTACCAATGTGGGGACTAACTCTACCGATTGGTGGAGAACGAAACCAAATGGATTCTTTAAGTGTGCCTCTTCCAGATGTCTAACGTGTAAGAACATCAATTCTAAAAATAAATCATTTAGATCTAAAATCACAGGCGAAGAATCCAATATAGTACAGTTTTTGAATTGTAATTCCACCTATGTTGTGTATTTGGTGGAATGTGGCTGTGGCATCCAGTACGTGAATTGAATAACATATAATACACTTTAGGTACACTTTGGTCTCTCTTTTCAGCTATGATATACATCTCTGGCATGGTGCTCTTGTTCTCCTACAGGTTTTTCTTTTCCTTCAGTATCCTCTCTTCCCTATCTCTACCTTCCTCCCCTTCTCTCCACATGAAGATACATCTGTGGGAAGAGGGGGAGGTTATACATAGTTATATTAGTAAAATCTTTCATCCCATTGCATGTTTTGTTTACTTATTTTTTGGTTTACCTAAGGATGTACTACTAATTAATTAAATAAAAGACACCTGGTCACTACATTTAAGTATCCGAAGTCTATGTATTTCTGAGGGTTGACCCCCACATAACAGTAGGTTACATCTGTACTGAATATCTATGTGGGATCCCTTAGATAAATATCCTTCTTCTGTATTTGTCTATTCTAAGAATGATACTATAATTATATAATTATATAACAACAGTCTGCTCAAAGTCACAATCCACCAGGATTCTAGGTAGCAGAAACATACCGGGATTTACTCTATATATACTTAGCATCAGCTCTTTATTAGCTATGTCTCCCAGATCTAGCCTTATAAATGATTATAACATTTGTAGTCCAAATTGGATATTTAAATATGTATGATTAGCTAATGAACATCTCAATGTGGCCTTATAGGCATATAGTTATCATTCACATATGTGTTTTAAGATTGCCTTTACTCAATATACTATTGACCCCAAAAAAATTTGCACGGCTATTTATGCTGTCTTACTGCTGTTTTTTTTCTCATAATAACAGTACATAGAAAGGGTTAAAGATAACCCGTTTTCTGGTAACCAATAAGGAGTCACAAGCTGATATAAATTGAGACCACAAACACCTCTAAGCATACCTCTGATGAAACCGCCCATTTTGGAGGCGGAGAAATGCGTCAGGTGACTCATTCGACTGTGGAACGCAGGTGGAACGCTACCGGAAGCCGGAAGCCCCGAACCCGGAAGTCGCGGAACGCGGCACCACAGCGTCCCCTGCTACCCAGGACTTGCACGTGGGACTCTCTGCTCTCCGTCCCATCCTGGCCTAGTGTCAGCCGCCAGAACACTGCACCACCAACGGCAGGACTTGCCCCAGGGAACCGCCGCAGAGCGGTTGGCTACGCAATTGGTCAGTGAATCAAACAAGGCTTACGGACGTGAGACAGGTGGACATAGCTCAGCCAGCATTATCACAAGTTTGCTTTCGAACTTTCCATATACCAGTTCAACATTGGTGAAGTATCAACAAGCTTTACAATTCTAACCAGCTTTTCTTTTAACTCTGCACTTTGAGCTCAATATGCACTAACTTTTTACAGCCATCTAACAGTTGATTTTTGCATGCAAAAAAACAACACATTAAGTTGTGTCTAATTACCAGCAAGTCCTGAGGCCTAGGACACAGTCTTGAATTCTATATATATGTTTATTTTTTATTTTTAACTGTGCATATGCAATGTAAAGGCACTCAGCCTTCCAGTGTTTATTTATCTTTTAAAACTATTATTTTACCTATAAACTAATTTGTATATTTACAAAACCAGCAGCCGTTGTATTATCATCCCCTCCGAGCGCCCACATATTTTCTTTTCTCTTTTGCATATTACGGTGGGTACCCAGGTCCACCATTGTGGGCAGCCAGAAGGGTGATTGGTACTTTTTGGAAAAATTATACAAATTATAATATATTTTATATATAAAAACAATACTGTTTTTTCTTTTTTAAAAACACTTTTTCTCAACTAATCAGCGCCCACATCTATCCTTTGGATACTCTCCCTCCCTTTTGTTTTTGCCCTCTATTTGAGGTCTGGTAGTGAGGCTGCTTGTTTTGTTAAATGACCACATTGAGATGTTTAACAGAAAGGCTAGAAAGGAGACAGAAATATCCCATGAACCAGTGAGGGAACAAATGAATGCTCCAACTAGTGCGAACAATGACATGCACAAATTATTTAATAAATTGGAAACATTGTGCATGGCAGAAACACGTCACTGGTGGGACCAATCAACATTACAAAGATATATAGATAATAAACATATCCCGAGGGGACTTCGTTTATTTAAATCAGCATCATTCAAGGATGATGCAGAATTTTTGTCCAAATGGAACTCCATATTGGACGACTGCTCGTTTAAATTAATGGAGCATCTCGTCCAATATAGGAGCTCAAAAGTAAAAATTATACAGACTGAGATTGAACATGTACAAGAACAACTAAAACCTTATGAAGATAATGCAGAGTTTTCAGAAAGGGATTCGAAAGTTAATAAAAAGATTGAGGATTATGAACAATCTGTGATTTCTACTAAATCAAAGAAGTTAGAACGAGATAGGGGGGATTATGAAACTGACACAGTCAGATCATATAATAGGAGACATGATTACTCCAGATCAACCACCAGGAATTATAATGGAGACCATAATACTTATGGATCTCACCACACGAATATGAGAAATAGATCTAGGAGTACAACGGGGAGGTGGAAGGTGCAGAGGAAGAGAACTGCATCCCATAGGACCAGTCCCCGTAGGGACCCACGGGGAGTTGTTTTGGAAAATAAGTATGAATGCCTAACTAGGGATGAGTACTCTCCTGCCTCTGTTGCGAGGGGAGGAGCCAAACCTAAGAGACCAACACAGAGCCAGGAGAATACTCGAGAAAAGAGCAGACCCATTTTTTAGAGCAAAGCCCACACAAACCCAGTTTTCCAAACAGACAAAATATGAATTACACCAAAAGAGGAAGGGAAAGAGACACAGAGGATGTAGGGGAGGAATACAGCAAAAAAGGAAAAAACCAAAGACAATACTGAATACTAAAAGCATATTCAATTTGTCTTCCAGGGAATTAACTGACTCTGAAAAAATCTTACTTAGTAAAGGCTTAAAATACGCACCTGCAAAAAAACCAAATCTCTTTAATTTATTTGTGGATCTGAACAGATTCACAAGAAATCTTAGTAGAAAACGATACTTTGCATACAAAAAACTTAAAACTAAAAAGGAAAATGAAAATGTACTTCCCATTCTTCTAGATGAGTCAGACAGGGAAGCAATTGAAACCTTGGAAGATCTAGTAGCAGAAAATTCCCCTGGAGTCTTGACCCCTGTTAAGATTTTCTCCCTAGATGAATCAACCAAAGATAAAGAGAGAAGACTTTTTAAGAAAAAGTCAGATTTCTACCCTCTTCAGTACAAGGGTCCATCCGTAGTAGGGTTTTACAACACCACTATGGAAGATTTCAGGAAACTTTGTATATCTGTGGAAAAAAATCCCCTCAAAGATAACTTGAAGGCTAGTGAGAGGAAGGCCCTCAAAGTCTTAATGTCAGACTCCAATGTAACCATAAAAATGGCAGACAAAGGGGGTGGTGTGGTGCTACAAGACACATCAGAGTACATTAAGGAAGCAAATAGACAACTAACAAACACCTGCTTCTATGCGGTATTGCCTAGTAACCCTACAGCACTCTTTCAAAAGGAACTTGGAGTGCTGCTAGATGAGGCATTTGACAGGGGCGCAATATCCAAAGATACACGCCAATTTCTTTTTCCACTTTATCCCATCACCCCAGTTTATTATCATTTGCCCAAAATTCACAAAACCCTCACCTCACCCCCTGGGCGTCCCATAATTTCGGGAATAGGGTCCATCACTTCAAATCTGTCACATTTTGTAGATGCTCACCTTCAGGGTTATGTAACACAATTAAAATCATATATTAAAGATACAACCCAATTTCTGAACATGCTCAAGAATATTAGGTGGAAAAACACCTATCAATTCCTTACATGTGATGTAGAATCTTTATACTCAAACATCCCACATGATAAGGGTATTGAAATTATTTCCAACATATTAGACAGGGATGTAACAGTCTCTGAACACCTGAAGACCTTTTTAGTGGCATCCATAAAGTTTATATTGGAGCACAATTATTTCACTTTCGCACACCATTATTATTTACAGTCACGGGGTACGGCCATAGGGACCAGGTTTGCCCCGAGCTACGCCAACCTATACATGGGTGCGCTCGAACAGGAGCTCATCTGGGGGGCGGACCTCGGGGCACACCTGGTCCTCTATGGCCGATATATAGATGATTTATTTTTTGTTTGGGATGGGGATACTGATTCCATCCACACATTTGTCACTCACCTTAATAATAACAAATTTGGTCTTAAATTCACCCACACTGCTCACCCCCATTCTATTAATTTTTTGGATATTGCGCTCCTGTCTATAGACGACTGCATACATACAGAGACTCACTTTAAAACAGTTGACACCAACGGCTTCCTTATGTACAGTAGCAGCCACCTCCAAGCATGGCGTAATAATATACCGAAGAGCCAGTTTTTAAGGCTCAAGAGGAATTGTTCCAGGGAGACCAGTTATAGAGAACAAGCACACAAATTATATCTAGCCTTTCAAGAACAGGGTTATCCTGATCATATCCTGTTAAAAGCCCTCCATGAAGTGGATCATATAAATAGAACCACCTTACTGGAGGACAAAAAAGCAAAAAAACCCACCCAAGATGATAACCTTGAGGGTACGGATATCTCCAGAGACCACTGTGTGTTTGTCACACAATACAACACACATACCACACAAATAAGACAAATTATTCGTAAAAACACCCAATTATTGAAAATTGATCCCCTATTAAAATCAGAAATTGGCAACCAAATAAAAATAGTGTATAAAAAAGCAGACACACTTCAATCCAAACTAGCACCAAGTATGTTTAAGCCCAATAGGAATACCAACATAGGGAATGGGACGAATGGTGGAAATAGTCTTGTTAGTGAGCTGACTTTGAGTGTTACCAATGTGGGGACTAACTCTACCGATTGGTGGAGAACGAAACCAAATGGATTCTTTAAGTGTGCCTCTTCCAGATGTCTAACGTGTAAGAACATCAATTCTAAAAATAAATCATTTAGATCTAAAATCACAGGCGAAGAATCCAATATAGTACAGTTTTTGAATTGTAATTCCACCTATGTTGTGTACTTGGTGGAATGTGGCTGTGGCATCCAGTACGTGAATTGAATAACATATAATACACTTTAGGTACACTTTGGTCTCTCTTTTCAGCTATGATATACATCTCTGGCATGGTGCTCTTGTTCTCCTACAGGTTTTTCTTTTCCTTCAGTATCCTCTCTTCCCTATCTCTACCTTCCTCCCCTTCTCTCCACATGAAGATACATCTGTGGGAAGAGGGGGAGGTTATACATAGTTATATTAGTAAAATCTTTCATCCCATTGCATGTTTTGTTTACTTATTTTTTGGTTTACCTAAGGATGTACTACTAATTAATTAAATAAAAGACACCTGGTCACTACATTTAAGTATCCGAAGTCTATGTATTTCTGAGGGTTGACCCCCACATAACAGTAGGTTACATCTGTACTGAATATCTATGTGGGATCCTTTAGATAAATATCCTTCTTCTGTATTTGTCTATTCTAAGAATGATACTATAATTATATAATTATATAACAACAGTCTGCTCAAAGTCACAATCCACCAGGATTCTAGGTAGCAGAAACATACCGGGATTTACTCTATATATACTTAGCATCAGCTCTTTATTAGCTATGTCTCCCAGATCTAGCCTTATAAATGATTATAACATTTGTAGTCCAAATTGGATATTTAAATATGTATGATTAGCTAATGAACATCTCAATGTGGCCTTATAGGCATATAGTTATCATTCACATATGTGTTTTAAGATTGCCTTTACTCAATATACTATTGACCCCAAAAAAATTTGCACGGCTATTTATGCTGTCTTACTGCTGGGTTTTTTCTCATAATAACAGTACATAGAAAGGGTTAAAGATAACCCGTTTTCTGGTAACCAATAAGGAGTCACAAGCTGATATAAATTGAGACCACAAACACCTCTAAGCATACCTCTGATGAAACCGCCCATTTTGGAGGCGGAGAAACGCGTCAGGTAACTCATTCGACTGTGGAACGCAGGTGGAACGCAACCGGAAGCCCCGAACCCGGAAGTCGCGGAACGCGGCACCACAGCGTCCCCTGCTACCCAGGACTTGCACGTGGGACTCTCTGCTCTCCGTCCCATCCTGGCCTAGTGTCAGCCGCCAGCACACTGCACCACCAACGGCAGGACTTGCCCCAGGGAACCGCCGCAGAGCGGTTGGCTACGCAATTGGTCAGTGAATCAAACAAGGCTTACGGACGTGAGACAGGTGGACCCAGCTCAGGCATTATCACAAGTTTGCTTTCGAACTTTCCATATACCAGTTCAACATTGGTGAAGTATCAACAAGCTTTACAATTCTAACCAGCTTTTCTTTTAACTCTGCACTTTGAGCTCAATATGCACTAACTTTTTACAGCCATCTAACAGTTGATTTTTGCATGCAAAAAAACAACACATTAAGTTGTGTCTAATTACCAGCAAGTCCTGAGGCCTAGGACACAGTCTTGAATTCTATATATATGTTTATTTATTTTTTATTTTTAACTGTGCATATGCAATGTAAAGGCACTCAGCCTTCCAGTGTTTATTTATCTTTTAAAACTATTATTTTACCTATAAACTAATTTGTATATTTACAAAACCAGCAGCCGTTGTATTATCATCCCCTCCGAGCGCCCACATATTTTCTTTTCTCTGGTACAAATGCAGCCTGGGAGGTATCAGGACTAACCTTGTTAAGCAACACAGGTAGCAGTCCAAAGCCACAGTGAACAGAACAGCAAAACCTCTCATTATTTAATTCATTGGAAGCTCAGGAGGTTACGCTTAAATCTGTTGTCTTGCTTTTAAATATGATGCACCATTTGCTGATTCACCAGATCCAGGCGCCTCTAAGGGGCACAAACTAGTTTTCTGCATTTCCGTCCATTCATCTACAACAGGCAGGACTATTTTCAATGCCCGTCCCCTCTGTACTTCCCAGTATAAATGAGATTTGTATTTGCACTGAGGAAGATGCACCAACAGGGGTCAGGGAGCCCCTAAGCACAACAGTAATGGCCACCCCCAACTCCCAATTTTTTATTTTTCATTGTTTATGAGCCGCCTTTTGCCAATTGCAGCTGAATATAATATAATAATAGAACATTATTGTAATTATGTATACATATTTACTAAGTCGGACAACTTACATGGGCAGTCTGTGCATGTCCTACCCGTTCACACTCCACTTATAATGCCGTACAGTACAGTACAGAGGAAATAGTTTGTAGCTACAGGGAAATTTCGGACTGACTGTAATATAACGAGCGTCGAAGTGTGGCCTACTTAGCAAGTGACGCCCCTAGGCTTGGGCCTCACGTGCCTAATGGAAAATTCACCACAGAGCACCAGAAATAAATGTGTCCGTTTCAATCAAGCGATAATGAGTATTTTAACTGGTGCACAAAACCTACAATAACTGTACAATTCTAAAGGAATGATTTTTATTATTGGGAACCAGAAAAATAAGTGGGTAAGGATGAATGTAAGGATATTCATTGAGAGCTTAGCTGAGGCCCTGATTCAGAAATAGACACAAATGCTTTCAGAACTGCCAGTGCATTTGAGGATTGCCCAGATATGCAAAAGTGGGTGTTGCAGGGTTTGTTAAGTCCATTGAATGTAGTGCACAAGGGGAATGCTTAAACTGGCCTTATTTCCGCACTTCAGAATCCGCGGAAAATCGCAGCCGCACATGCACTGGGTGCGCCTTTGCATAAACCTAGTCTCAGTTCCTCCTTGCTCCATATTATGATTTTGATACTAGGGTCAGTCAAATCTCTTGAGAGATTCCCTCACTCATTGGAAGTAATTCAGACCTGATCACTCGCTAGCTGTGTTTTGGAGTACTGCGTTCGCAAAGTCGCCGCCCACCGGGGGAGTGTATTTTAGCTGTGCAAGTGTGCGATCGCACGTGCAGCCGAGCGGTACAAAAAGATTTTGTGCAGTTTCAGAGTAGCCCAGGACTTACTTCACCGCTGCGATCACTTCAGCCAGTCCCGGGCCGAAATTGACGTCAGACACCCGAACCTGCAAACGCTTTCACACGTCTGCCTTTTTCCAACCACACCCAGAAAACGGTCAGTTGACACCCACAAACGCCTTCTTCCTGTCAATCTCCTTGCGATCACCCATGCGAATGGATTCTTCGTACAAACCCATCGCAGAGCAATTAACCTATTTGTAACCGTTCGACGCTCCTGCGCATTTGCAGTGCATATGCATGCGCAGTTCTGACCTGATCGTAGCGGTGCAAAAAATGCTAGCGAGCAATCAGCTCTGAATTACCCCCATTCTACTACACTTCTTCCACAAATTGCTAATAGCTTTGTAGTACTTGGATCTTCCTGACCTTTCTCTTTTGTTTTTTTCCTAAAGAGCCAAGTATTTAGAGCTGCTTATTTCTACATTGTTCACCCCCAGACACAGTGGCAGTGATGAGGTCTGTTAATAATCACCACTAGACATTCTGTTTTCATTCATTAAGAGGTCCAACACCTGCTGTTGCACCCAGAACCAGTATTTAGAGTTTGGCAAAAGCAAATATTTTGATTAATGCTTAAGAAAGTATGACTCCTTCAAGTTTGTTACTTGTGATCCCATGTCAAATAGGGCAGGCATGACAATCCTTTCGATGATACTAATGGCTGTAGTATAGATTCTGACCAATATCTCCCTCACGAAAGTTTGGTGTGGACCCGAGTTGGACTTTCTAGAAGACGGTCTTTGCTCACTGGGAGCTGGCATTCAAAGGCACATGGTTCCTGTATAGTACAGTTAGTCTAGTTGCCAACTTCTTCGACAATGCCAGTATTTCAGTATTTCTTAATCGTCATATTTATTTGATAAATCTCCAGGACAAATAGGTAAATGCGACAAGAAATAACTTGAACTTGAACCACTGCGCAAAAAAATAGCAGCCTATGGGATTCAATTGGTGCAAAGCGCCACCCACACTTCAATGAAACATAATACACAACCAATATCACCAATATAAAGTCCCTCTGCGCTTTATTACTGAATGATACACTGAAGTAACTCAATCAGATGTCATTCCCCGACATGGATTCCTCAGTTTTCAAGATATTCTTCAAAGAAAAGAGAAAATACACCTCGTAGGGCAATACTTGTTTCTTCAAATGACACAATTTAGGGGGAAAAATGCGGACTCCTACCCTATGGATAAGTCTACCGAATGAGTAGACAAAACAGCATATGCGTTGAGAGGATCCCTTTACAATGCATCCCTTACCTCTGATCTTGAATCTGTCGCCCCACCAACCACTATTCACCCTCGCAGATCGACACCTCAACCCTGGCACACCAAATGCACCAGATATCTGCAAAAATGTTCACGTACCGCTAAGCGACAGTGGAGGAAATCACGCAATAAGGCAGACTTCCTCCACTACAAATTTATTCTCTCATCCTACTTTGCTGCCCTTACCCTCTCTAAACAATCTTACTTCAAATACCTCATCTCCTCCCAATCCTCAAACCCCAGGCGCCTCTTTGCCACTGTCAACCCGCTCCTCTGCCCACCCCCGCCTCAACTCCCCTCTTCACTTCTGCTCTTGACTTTGCCACCTACTTCACATCCAAAATTGACTCCATTCGTCAGGACATAACATCCCACCAGAACGTTTGCAACCCCCCTCCTACCAACTCTGACATCTTTCTTCCCTGTATCTGGAGAGGAAGTCATGGTCCTCATCCGGTCCTCACCCCCCTCCACCTCCCCACTTAACCCTATTCCCTCCCGCCTTATCCGCTTCCTGTCTTCTTCTGCCTGTTCCCATCTTGCCCATCTACTCAGTCTCTCACTCTCATCAGGCACTGTCCCTTCTGCCTTCAAGCATGCACTTGTCTACCCTATTCCTAAAAAACCTACCCTTGATCCAACCAATCTCTCCGACTACCGACCCATCTCTCTTCTCCCTTTTGCCTCCAATCTCCTTGAGCGTATTGCCTACAACCGCCTCACTTTCTTTCTTCCCACTCACTGCTTGACCCTTTCAAGTCTGGTTTCCATCCTCAGCACTCCACTGAAACTGCCCTCACGAAAGTCTGCAATGACCACCTTGCTGCTAAATCCAGGGGCCACTACTCTCTGCTTATTCTCCTTGACCTCTCTGCTGCTTTTGACGCTGTAGACCACCCTCTCCTGCAAATCCTTTACTCCCTAGGTATGCATGATACTTCTCTCCGCTGGATGTCCTCCTACCTTTCTGACCGTTCCTTCTCTGTCTCCTCTCATGACTCCACCTCCACCCCACTTTCTCTACCAGTAGGTGTCCCCCAAGGTTCTGTTCTTGGGCCTCTAATTTTTTCTCTCTACACATCCTCATTAGGTGAGCTCATTAGCTCTTTTGACTTAAAATATCTCTACGCTGACGATACTCAAATCTACCTTTCCTCCCCTGACCTCTCCCCTGCTCTACTCACTAGTATCTACAACTGTCTCTCTGCTATCTCCTCATGGATGTCCCAGCGCTTTCTTAAACTTAACATGTCTAAGACTGAGCTGATCATCTTCCCTCCCTCCCGCATAACCTCAACTCCCACAATTTTATTATCCATTGATGGCACAACTATCTCCTCTAGCACCCAAGTGCGATGTCTTGGAGTAATCCTTGACTCCTCCCTCTCCTTTAAACCACACATTCAGTACCTCTCAAAAACCTGCCATTTCCATCCCAAAAACATCTCCAGGATCCGACCCTTTCTCACCCAGGATGCTACTAAGACCCTCATCCACTCACTGGTCATCTCCAGATTGGACTACTGCAATCTCCTCCTATCTGGCCTCCCTCAAAAATGCCTCTCTCCACTTTAATCTATCCTCATTGCTGCTGCTCGTCTTATCTTCCTCATTAAACGTACTACATCCACATCCCCTCTCTTGCAGGACCTTCACTGGCTACCCTTCCCATTCAGAATCCAATTCAAGCTTCTCACACTCACCTACAAAGCCCTCACCCACTCTTCTCCCTCTTACATCTCTGACCTTATCTCTCTTTACATTCCCACCCGTCCTCTTCACTCTGCTAATGCACGCCGACTCTCCTGCCAACTGATTACCTCCTCCCACTCCTACCTACAAAATTTTACACATGCTGCTCCCTATTTCTGGAATGCTCTACCTCTCCCCATCTGCCTCTCCACCTCTCTACAAAACTTCAAACGGGCTCTCAAGACCCACTTCTTCACCAAACCCAGCCAACTCTCCTCCTAACCTTCTTGTTTATGCTCAATGTCTACCCCTTCTGTGTCACTCCGGTCTGTTAGCCACTCACCTTTTAGATTGTAAGCTCGCAAGAGCAGGGATTTCTTTCCTCATGTGCCTTTCCTTTTTCTTATTTACACTATCTTATACGCCATACTCCCTTTGATGGCACCTATCCCCGGGTTTTCTATACTCGTCCTATATTGTCTTGTACTGTAAGTGCTGTTTTCTTGTTTGCTCATTTGATTATGTACTGTGTAAGGGGCGCTGCGGATCCCTTGTGGCGCCATATAAAGGATAATAATAATTCATAATCCACATGTCCTCAAAAAGAAGAAAAGTGGTCCAAAATAGCGTAATACAGTAATTTAATATACAAACAATAAAAATGACATAAAAAGGGGTAGTAGTGCTGGACTTTCACCCGGTCAAATGGTCTACTTAGCATAAACAGACATACAAGCATAAGTGTGTGAAAACAGGCGTCCCTGAGTGCTCAGTATTCAACCAAAGGAATCCAGGATTCCTGCCCTGTTCCTCCTTACCAACACGTTTCAATACTCCTGGTATCTTTATCAAGGCATAAGGCGGTACTGTAGTGCTAGACAAGGTATTTATACCTCAAACGACGGGTCTAAAAGCTAAGCCTAATTCCAGACATGAATTGCTAACAGCTAAAATGCTCCTATAATTCCAAATGCACAAACCATTCCAATTGTTGCCAGTCCGATATTTATACGGGTTAAAACATTATTTACAACAGCTGTATCAAGCCGCGTAAACAGAAACGGGTCCGTGTTTCCCGTTTCCGCCGGACATGACGTTATGCGTTCCACCGCTAGAGCTAGCCGCGCCTGGAAAAGTCAGCAAGTTACGTAGTGCTTTATTCCTCCGATGGCTACTCATTCGGTACGGAAGATTTTCAGCTGGGTCGTTTTCTCCATTTTCTACAGACAGGAGTGGATAGGGGCCTAAAGTTAGGCTCCATTAAGGTGCAGATTTCGGCCTTATCTATATTCTTTCAGAAGGAATTGGCTTCTCTCCCAGAAGTCCAGACTTTTGTAAAGGGAGTGCTGCACATCCAACCTCCGTTTGTGCCCCCAGTGGCACCGTGGGACCTTAACGTGGTGTTACAGTTCCTTAAATCACACTGGTTTGAACCTCTTCAAACAGTTGAATTAAAATTTCTCACTTGGAAGGTGGTCATGTTGTTGGCCTTGGCATCTGCGAGGTGGGTGTCAGAATTGGCGGCTTTGTCTCACAAGAGCCCCTATCTGATTTTCCATGTGGATCGAGCAGAGTTGAGGACTCGTCCTCAATTTCTGCCTAAAGTGGTTTCGTCGTTTCATATGAACTAACCTATTGTGGTCCCTGTGGCTATGGGTGACTTGGAGGATTCCAAGTCCCTTGATGTAGTCAGGGCCTTAAAAATTTATGTAGCCAGGACGGTTCGGGTGAGGAAAACAGAGGCACTGTTTGTCCTGTATGCAGCCAACAAGGTTGGCGCTCCTGCTTCTAAGCAGACTATTGCTCGCTGGATCTGTAACACGATTCAGCAGGCTCATTCTATGGCTGGATTGCCGTTACCAAATTCGGTACACGTCCATTCCACTAGGAAGGTGGGCTCTTCTTGGGCGGCTGCCCGAGGCGTCTCGGCATTACAGCTTTGCCGAGCAGCTACTTGGTCGGGTTCAAACACTTTTGCTAAGTTCTACAAGTTTGATACCCTGGCTGATGAGGACCTCATGTTTGCTCAATCGGTGCTGCAGAGTCATCCGCACTCTCCCGCCCGGTCTGGAGCTTTGGCATAATCCCCATGGTCCTTACGGAGTCCCCAGCATCCTCTAGGACGTAAGAGAAAATAAGATTTTAAACCTACCGGTAAATCTTTTTCTCCTAGTCCGTAGAGGATGCTGGGCGCCCGTCCCAGTGCGGACAAATTCTGCAAGGCTTGTATATAGTTGTTGCTTACATAAGGGTTATGTTACAGTTGAGATCAGTTTCTGGCTGATGCTGTTTTGTTCATGCTGTTAACTGGTTTAGTATATACCATGTTGTACGGTGTGTATGGTGTGGGCTGGTATGTATCTCGCCCTCAGATTAACAAAAATCCTTTCCTCGTACAGTCCGTCTCCTCTGGGCACAGTTCTTTAACTGAGGTCTGGAGGAGGGGCATAGAGGGAGGAGCCAGTTCACACCCATCTAAATTCTTAGAGTGCACATGTCTCCTGCGGAGCCCGTCTATACCCCATGGTCCTTACGGAGTCCCCAGCATCTTCTACGGACTAGGAGAAAAAGATTTACCGGTAGATTTAAAATCTTATCTTCTCTCTCCTACTTTCAACCTTGTGGCTCGCTCGTCTTTTCCATTTGGCTCTCTTAACTGACAGGAGCTGGTTCTTTCCTTTATTGAAAACTGGTCTGCACTGGTGGGTTGTGTAGGAAGAACGTTTGATGCATTCATGAAACCTATTCTTACACTCTGTGGGTGGTCACCTGCTGGTTTCTCCTGTAAAGATATTCTGACAAATGTGTGTATCTCACCCAGGGCTGTATCTCACCCAGGGCTGTTTCTAGCCAATTTGGCTCCCAGTGCGAAATTTAAAAATGCGCCCCTCCCACATGGCTCCCAGTGCGAAATTTAAAAATGCGCCCCTCCCAATAGATATAAAAAAAAAACATGTGCACGCTCCCGGCAAGGGTGCGTAGCCTCATTAAAATGGGCGTGGTCTCATTAAAATGGGCGTGACCCCATCTGATCTCATCATCACGGCCACCACAGGAAAAAGAAAAAAAGTCCCCATTTTACACATTGCGGCAGGCACGTGTCCCCGTTCTATACATTACGCAGGCAAGTGTCCCCAATTTACACAGTACGCCAGGCAAGTGTCCCCAATTTACACAGTATGGCAGGCAAGTGTCCCCAATTTACACAGTACGGCAGGCAAGTGTCAAGTGGGGGGGAAGGAAGGGAGAGGGGGAGAGAGACAACTTACATTTGAAGATGTTCTTCCCGCTCTTCGGGTCGGGCCGCCTCTCCTTCCTTGCGCTGGCCGCCTCCTCCTTCCAGCTTGGCTCCCCCTCCTCTTCCAGAGTACTCCTGCTCGGGGGACGGAGTTTCGCGGAATGACGCGATCGCGTTGTGACATCACGACGCAACCGTGCCATTCCGCGAAACTACACCCCCGAGTAGGAGTACTCGGGAAGAGGGAAAAGGGGGAAACAGGGACCAGCAAAGTGCCGCGATGGGCGCCCCGTGCGGCTGCACGGCTTGCCCGCTGCAAGAAACGGCATTGATCTCACCAAAATCCCACTGACCACTAATGTTTTTCCTTGCAATGTTGAAATGCAATCTTATTCGAAACTATTCAATTCCTATATACTATACCTAGACGATTAATAATGTATCTTACTATTAATCAATATGGGGGGGGGGGGGGTTGGCTTATTTTGCAGGGCATTACAGTAAAACACTTTACTTTGAGGGCAATTCAGACCTGATCGCTGGGCAGCGATTTTTGCAGCCCTGCGATCAGATAGTCGCCACCCACTGGGGGAGTGTATTTTAGCTGTGCAAGTGTGCAAACGCATGTGTAGCAGAGCTGCACAAACTGATTTTGTGCAGTCTCTGCGCAGCCCAGGACTTACTCAGCCGCTGCGATCACTTCAGCCTGTCTGGGACCGGAACTGACGTCAGACACCCTCCCTTCCAACGCTTGGACACTCCTGCGTTTTTCCAGACTCTCAATTGCCACCCACAAATGCCCATTTCCTGTCAGTCACCTTGCAATCGCCTGTGTGATCGCTTTTTTTCGCACCATCCCATTCGCTATGCATCGATCCCTGTTGCTCGATCCATTGCGGTGCATGCGCAGTTCGGACCTGATCGCAGACTGTGAGAAAACGCAGCCTAGCGATCAGGTCTGAATTACCACCTTAATCTTAACATGAGCATGACTAACAGTGCATTAAACATGAACTTATTACATGATACAGAATCTACCAATTTTAAAGGATTGGTTTCTACAGGTATAGTATCGTATTATGCTCATCATCCGTGATACACGAGACAGAAACAAATCTCTCCACAATGACACTGAGACAGAATGTAACCATGGCCCTCATTCCGAGTCGTTCGCTCGTTCTTTTTTTTCGCATCGCAGTGAAAATCAGCTTAGAGCGCATGCGCAATGTTCGCACTGCGACTGCGCTAAGTAATTCTGCTATGAAGAAAGGATTTTTACTCACGGCTTTTTGTTCGCACCGGCGAACGTAGTGTGATTGACAGGAAATGGGTGTTACTGGGCGGAAACACGGCGTTTTATGGGCGTGTGGCTGAAAACGCTACCGTTTCCGGAAAAAACGCAGGAGTGGCCGGAGAAACGGGGGAGTGTCTGGGCGAACGCTGGGTGTGTTTGTGACGTCAAACCAGGAACGACAAGCACTGAACTGATCGCACAGGCAGAGTAAGTCTGGAGCTACTCTAAAACTGCTAAGTTTTTTTTGTTCGCAATATTGCGTAAACTTCGTTCGCACTTTTAAGATGCTAAGATACACTCCCAGTAGGCGTAGACTAAGCGTGTGTAACTCTGCTAAATTCGCCTTGCGACCGATCAACTCGGAATGAGGTCCCATCATGCTGACAGTGTTGACATACCACGTTAGGTTAGGGTTATGCTGCAATTAGGGTTAGGAAGTGATTAGGGTTAGGATGAGATAAGGGTTAGGGTGCGATTAGGGTACCACTGTGGACATTTTAACTGTCAACATGTTAATGTGTCGACATAGAATACTACACCCATTGAGACTGTGACCCAACAATAGGGGCTGGTTGTACACAGGAGTTATCAGCACACATTTAGCACATAAAAGAAAAATCCATATGGAAAGCTGTTAGCTTCCCAACAGACAGGATCCCGGCGGACTATATACCGATGCAGTGATTCCGAAGTAGGAGGCAATGCCTGCGTCAAGATACCGGCGCCACCCAGGATGCCGGCGTCACATTAGCAACAGCCGGCATCCCGATTGTCCGGACAGCAGGACGTGCTTGCGTCCTGTCGCTGGGGGAGAGGAGATTAGGTTTAGACAGAAGAAGGGGGGTTAGGGTTAGGCTGCAGGGCCGGGAAGGTTAGGGTTAGGCACATAGTAGGGTAGATTAGGCTTAGCCATCAAGCGGGGAGGGTTAGGTTTAGGCAGTGGGGAAGGGAGGGCTAGGGTTAGGCACAAAGCGGGGAGGGTTAGGCACCCACAAGGGAGTGTTAGGGTAAGGGGCAGAGGAGGGTTAGGGGGCTTACTGGGGGGCTGTCGGGTATCTGATGGACGGGATGCCACTGTCGGTATTCTAACCGCCGGCGTCCCGTCCATCTGCAAATCATACTGATTCCATCCATATTGATAAAGTAATACAGGTTGAGTATCCCATATCCAAATATTCCGAAATACGGAATATTCCGAAATACGGAATGTTTTTGAGTGAGAGTGAGATAGTGAAACCTTTGTTTTTTGATGGCTCAATGTACACAAACTTTGTTTAATACACAAAGTTATTAACATATTGAATTAAATGACCTTCAGGCTGTGTGTATAAGGTGTATATGAAACATAAATGAATTGTGTGAATGTAGACACACTTTGTTTAATGCACAAAGTTATAAAAAATATTGTCTAAAATGACCTTCAGGCTGTGTGTATAAGGTGTATATGTAACATAAATGCATTCTGTGCTTAGATTTAGGTCCCATCACCATGAGATCTCATTATGGTATGCAATTATTCCAAAATACGGAAAAATCCCATATCCAAAATACCTCTGGTCCCAAGCATTTTGGATAAGGGAGACTCAACCTGTACTTTAATACTGATTACACCATCTGTGCATTTTCTTTTGCAAAAAACACTATGCTTCATGTAATGCAGACCGGTATAAGCCATTTGGTATGTTAGGAATGCCTGTATCTTGTCTTCATGCTTATTGTCTGACACTCATTAGGCAATGTACAGCCTGTCTGTATCCCTACCCCTAACACAGCTAAACTTGGCCTCAGATACAAACAGTGATAGAACAGATTTTCTTTTGCCGCTTATCGCAGTGAAAGTAAATTATCCAATGCCGCAGTATATCAAAAATACTAGCTGGCAGCTGTAAGTATCATATGTGTTTGTGTGCCCCGTCATTGCTGTGTCGTACCACACTATCCTTGTTAAATACGTGCTAATTAGCCTCCCCATCCATGGTGGAGCTGCCGCCACTTGTGGCTTTTTAAATGTGGAGAAGCCTCATTTCCACCCTAAACAGCCATGTGGGCTCTTTTTCCATTAATATTTACTAAAGGTCGATTTTAGGCTCATTTTACTCAATTTAAATAAATAATAGACCAAAAATACAGTGAAACGATACCAGATTTGCGCAGTAAAAATAACAAGCTTCCTTGGTACACCTCTATTATGGGGGG
This sequence comes from Pseudophryne corroboree, assembly GCF_028390025.1. NCBI lineage: Eukaryota > Metazoa > Chordata > Amphibia > Anura > Myobatrachidae > Pseudophryne > Pseudophryne corroboree. The sequence goes on along the minus strand of NC_086446.1, from coordinate 700,678,307 downwards.
AGAACAAACATCAGTTCTCTTTCAATAGGAACAACAAGAAATATAGAGGGTACCACTGGCGCTAACATCCTTAAGGATAATCCTTAAGGACTTCCGGTACGAGACTCCGGAAGTGTAGTCACCAACAATTATTCAATCATTTAGTTTTTTAGAATAATAAGGGAAGGTATAAAAGGATCATTCCAAGGACAGCTCTCCATCCATTCTTGATTAAGGTCGCCACAAAGACCGAAACACGTTGTTTGGACAGAGGAGCTGTATACATAAGGACCAGGGTGACTGTCTGCTGATTATACCCGTTGCGGTGGTGCCAGGCTTATCAGCCTTGGACCACATTTGCTAATTTACCAGCTAGCCCACCGCACGGGCAAAATATGGTGAGAGACCTTTTTTTCCATCTGAATGCACCAGTCACTTTATTTCTGCACTTTGGATCTCATTGTACAAGGATCCATTGAACACCAGTTTGATGTAATTTTAATGTTTTAATAAAATATATTCCCTTTTATCATTTGATTGGCATATGTGTGTCTAAGGGAATCCTCTAACCCATATAATTAAGGGTTATCCTTAAGGATTTTAGCGCCAGTGGTACCCTCTATATTTCTTGTTGTTTCAATTTAAATAAATGAAAATTGATCTCAAATTGATGTTGGGTTTCAAAGGCTGAAACACACATTTGCTAACAGGTGATTTTTTTTTTATACTATTTTCAAATATTAATAAATGTGTGTTTTGGTCTTGAATGTACAGCATCAATTTTGATTGATCTTCAACTATTCTAAATTGAAAATACATATCCCCCCCTTAGTGTCTGTTGGACATTATAATTGCTCAGGTCATCTTCATCTCAGCTTCATCTTAAGGGACAACAGTGTATTTTTGTATGACCAACCATAAATTACAGTATTTAGTCATGGATTCACAGGGCAATTTCTATACAAGATGGATGCCAAACGGAGACCTGCATGGTTCACAGAGCAAATATGAGGCACATGCCGCCATGTTCAAGGCATAAAACAAATCCATTTGGATTGATACAGCGTAATATTTTCTAGGGACACTAAACCTAAAAAAAAAAACGGTTTTGGCTCATACAAAATATCTACTGACATATCTATGTAATAGATGTATCATTCTTGGGTTAGGGTTAGACACTAGGGAAGGATTAGGGATCAGGAGAGAATACTTACCAGAGTGCTTCTCGTTAGACACATGCACTGGAATTGCACGTCACATGACCATCGAAACATGGAAAAAGCCACTGGAGCAGTTGCAGCCGTCTATACAAGCTAAGTGACCACTGGGCCATCTGGGTTGTCATGTTGATATTCTGTTATGTTGACAAGTCATCTGTGTAGACTGCTGTTTATTGGGGATATAAATTTTCCAACAAAATGATATACATATGTAAAGACCACTAAACCTAATAATAACATTCGCAAAGGTGTAGTATGCTAATGACATGCTGCATGCCGACACGGTGACAAATGTTGACCTAACATACACACACCCTTGCAAAAGTTATTATTGGGATTTGTGGTCTTTACATAGATCATTTTGTTGGCATATTTAGATGAAAATGACTCTGTAAACAGCAGTTACGGTATTTTTACTAGAGGTCCCTGTTACTCTTTGGAAATGTCCCAGTTGTCACAACTGTTCTGGTTTCACAAACTCTACTAATCCAGCATGAGAATCAGTATTTTCCTGCTAAAATGACATGTCTCCTTCTCACTGAGAGCCCACAGTATGGAACTGTAACAGCAATGGTAATTACATAGAGACATGCACCACTATTCCCCAAGCAGACAGGACCAATATGAGCAGAGAATAAAAAAGGGAGAAGACCAAAAAAAAAGTTAATTAAATCAATGGTCCACAGGTTCATTTAATTACAATGTAATATGTTTTAGATACCTAATGGATATGTCATTTTGATTTAATGGAACAACTAGGGCATTTTAGTTTAATGTACTGCTCCATTAAATAAGCTGTGTCTCCTATTTGTTCTGCAATAATAATGAAATAACCTTATATGCAGACAAATAGGTTGTCAAGTAAAATTCTACCAAACGATTAGTTTTTGGTCTCCTTTTGCCCAGACAGATAAAATGTGAAAGCCATTAAGAGAGAAGCAGAAACTGTTGATGATAGTACTTCTGTTGCTGTCACGGATACCCAACCACCGTGATTTGAACAGTACTAAGGGGCATATTTATTGTACCCCGACTGATATCCGACTCTCCACCAGTTGCGGGGCAGATACTAAACTAATAGAGCATTTCAATATTGATCCATTGCAGGGACAGTTGCACCAACATGCCGGTGTCTCTGCGAGTCCTACCACTGGTACTTTCAATGATACCAGCAGCAGAAGTTCACACTGTGCACGCGTAAATTGAGTAAAAAACTGGTTAGTGGTCCAAACAGCGATCAAACTGGGTGTGTACTGGATAACGGTATGGATAACAGGCCACTAGACAGTATAATAGTTGAATGAGCACTTTCTCATCAGCATCATTCATTTCTTTGCACCAGACCTCTAACACCAGCAAATGATATGCCTCCTGACAGATGTATACGTGTCTTTGTTCAGGTGTATATACGTCTACTTCAGCTGCAATTTTGTGAACAGCCATTCCTGTACCTGGCATACACTTGTCCTCCCCATTCCTCTCCCACTCTTCTTCTCCGGCCATATTGAGACATAAGTGTAAGATGCAGCAAAATCTGCTACGGATGTATATATATGCATTTTTGTATGCTCATTTTACACAAGAAACATTCAGAAATATAATTGCAAGGAGTTACCACTTGCGCACTGAGGCGATGTTATCTAGTGAATTTGGCAAGCTGCTAAAGTTTGTAGGTGATCTATCCTACCAAACAAATTACAAAGCACGTGAAACACTGCGCTCAGCCCCTGATGTCTGTCCTTGACCGTAAAAGATGTCAATATTATCTCTGTGCGTGTGCAGTCTCAATTCTAATTTGGGTATGTGCTGTATAATGGGAACCAAATGTTTCGTCAATTTATGTCAAACAGGTGTAAAAAGCACAAATGTAAATGTCAAAATATCTTTTATTGCGGAGTCACAGTGCTCCTGCCAAACACCTTATCAATGCTGTAAGCTAACTAGAAATGAATTCTGTCCATGCAAATGGCGTAAATTAATCGCATACAAAGTCCCTTTAAAAGTCTCTAGTCACTGGTGATATCTAGCAAACTGAATGCACATAAATGATCCAGTTATCAAAGTACATGTTCGAATGCTGATCGTAAATGAGTGTACATTAAAGATGGTTTTTCACCCTGAACAAAGAGGTCCTTGGTGCTGCTGACCGCAGTAAATGTTCAATTAAACAAGACAAATGTGTGGTGGGGGATATATGTTCTAGGGGTGCGGCGTCCCGTAACCCTCAGGTACATATACTTACCCTTCTTCTCGTGGTCGTCCTCGTCTGCCGTCGCCCGCTGCGCCTCCTTCTTTCCCCGTCCCAGGCGGGTGTGATTCCTATGTGTGCAAGCCTGCACACTGATGAGTGAGCCTCCGGGACAGCGGGACCACCGGCGACTGCTGCACTTCCGGGTACTGGTAACCTGGTGCGGGTGTTCAGTCCCCGACGCGCTGCATTGCTGACGGCGGCTCCACTTCACTAGCCAGTGAAGGAGACTGGGGGTGCAAAGCAGGGGAGGCTGTCAGCAGTTCTTTACAGATAGTCTGTGTGAATCCGTGTTCTGTTCCTCCAACGCGTTTCAGCCTTGATTGGCCTTCCTCTGGGAGTAGTGTATAGATTGCTAGTCTGTCCGACTCCTTATGTGGTTCCTCCTGCTTGTTCATTGGCTGTATTTTAATTGAATAAACAGATGGGTGTGGTTCTGAAAGACTGGGCTGTGATTAGTTCTGATCGGTCTGGGTGTGGATCTGAAAGACTGGGCTGTAATTAGTTCTGATCGGTCTGGGTGTGGATCTGAAAGACTGGGCTGTAATTAGTTCTGATCGGTCCTGATGTGAACCTTTTGGATTGTTATACTTGATCTTGGTATCTATCCTACGGATTTATACATATAATGGAAACTCTTGACCTTATTCCTAATATATGTCTAGGCATGTGAATCACCCATATTTTTATTGCTATGGGTAAAAAGAGCAACCATTATTTTTGTATTCCACTGCAGGTGATCTAATGAAGGAAATTGATTGTTTTAGATAGTTCCAACCGTATTGGTGATAGTGTTATACCTTGTTAGTGTGTCATTACATTAAATGATACTGTGTTTGATGAGCCCTGATTCGGAAGATGGAGGGGGGGGGGGGGGGGGGGAGCGGAACAGAAGGGGAAAAAAATAAGAATTTACTCACCGGTAATTCTATTTCTCGTAGTCCGTAGTGGATGCTGGGAACTCCGTAAGGACCATGGGGAATAGCGGGCTCCGAAGGAGGCTGGGCACTCTAGAAAGATTTAGGACTACCTGGTGTGCACTGGCTCCTCCCACTATGACCCTCCTCCAAGCCTCAGTTAGGACACCGTGCCCGGACGAGCAGACATAATAAGGAAGGATTTAGAATCCCGGGTAAGACTCTTACCAGCCACACCAATCACACCGTACAACTCGTGATACTATATCCAGTTTGACAGTATGAAAAACAACTGAGCCTCTCAACAGATGGCTCAACAATAACCCTTTAGTTAACAATAACTATTTACAAGTATTGCAGACAATCCGCACTTGGGATGGGCGCCCAGCATCCACTACGGACTACGAGAAATAGAATTACCGGTGAGTAAATTCTTATTTTCTCTAACGTCCTAGTGGATGCTGGGAACTCCGTAAGGACCATGGGGATTATACCAAAGCTCCCAAACGGGCGGGAGAGTGCGGATGACTCTGTAGCACCGAATGAGAGAACTCCAGGTCCTCCTCAGCCAGGGTATCAAATTTGTAGAATTTTGCAAACGTGTTTGCCCCTGACCAAGTAGCTGCTCGGCAAAGTTGTAAAGCCGAGACGCCTCGGGCAGCCGCCCAAGATGAGCCCACCTTCCTTGTGGAATGGGCATTTACAGATTTTGGCTGTGGCATGCCTGCCACAGAATGTGCAAGCTGAATTGTACTACAAATCCAGCGAGCAATAGACTGCTTAGAAGCAGGAGCACCCAGCTTGTTGGGTGCATACAGGATAAACAGCGAGTCAGATTTTCTGACTCCAGCCGTCCTGGAAACATATATTTTCAGGGCCCTGACAACGTCTAGCAACTTGGAGTCCTCCAAATCCTTAGTAGCCGCAGGCACCACAATAGGCTGGTTCAGGTGAAACGCTGACACCACCTTAGGGAGAAACTGGGGACGAGTCCTCAATTCTGCCCTATCCATATGGAAAATCAGATAAGGGCTTTTACATGATAAAGCCTCCAATTCTGACACTCGCCTGGCTGAAGCCAAGGCCAATAACATGACCACTTTCCACGTGAGATATTTCTGATCCACGGTTTTTAGTGGCTCAAACCAATGTGATTTTAAGAAACTCAACATCACGTTGAGATCCCAAGGTGCCACAGGAGGCACAAATGGGGGCTGAATATGCAGCACTCCTTTCACAAATGTCTGAACTTCAGGTACTGAAGCTAGTTCTTTTTGAAAGAAAATCGACAGAGCCGAGATCTGTACTTTAATGGAGCCTAGTTTTAGGCCCATATTCACTCCTGCTTGCAGGAAATGCAGAAATCGACCTAGTTGAAATTCCTCTGTTGGGGCCTTTTTGGCTTCGCACCATGCAACATATTTCCGCCATATGCGGTGATAATGCTTTGCCGTAACATCTTTCCTGGCCTTAATAAGCGTAGGAATGACTTCTTCCGGAATACCCTTTTCCTTTAGGATCCGGTGTTCAACCGCCATGCCGTCAAACGCAGCCGCGGTAAGTCTTGGAACAGACAGGGCCCCTGTTGTAGCAGGTCCTGTCTGAGCGGTAGAGGCCACGGGTCCTCTGAGAGCATCTCTTGAAGTTCCGGGTACCACGCTCGTCTTGGCCAATCCGGAACCACGAGAATGGTGTTTACTCCTCGCTTTCTTATTATTCTCAATACCTTTGGTATGAGAGGCAGAGGAGGGAACACATAAACCGACTGGTACACCCACGGTGTCACTAGAGCGTCCACAGCTATCGCCTGAGAGTCCCTTGACCTGGCGCAATATCTTTTTAACTTTTTGTTGAGGCGGGACGCCATCATGTCCACCTGTGGTTTTTCCCAATGGTTTACCAGCATCTGGAAGACTTCTGGATGAAGTCCCCACTCTCCCGGGTGGAGGTCGTGTCTGCTGAGGAAGTCTGCTTCCCAGTTGTCCACTCCCGGAATGAACACTGCTGACAGTGCTAGTACATGATTCTCCGCCCATCGGAGAATTCTTGTGGCTTCCGCCATCGCCATCCTGCTTCTTGTGCCGCCCTGTCGATTTACATGGGCGACTGCCGTGATGTTGTCTGACTGGATCAGCACCGGCTGGTGTAGGAGCAGGATTTTGCTTGACTTAGGGCATTGTAGATGGCCCTTACTTCCAGAATATTTATGTGAAGGGAAGTCTCCTGACTCGACCATAGTCCTTGGAAGTTTCTTCCCTGTGTGACTGCCCCCCAGCCTCGAAGGCTGGCATCCGTGGTCACCAGGACCCAGTCCTGTATGCCGAACCTGCGGCCCTCTAGAAGATGGGCACTCTGCAGCCACCACAGTAGCGACACCCTGGTTCTTGGAGACAGGGTTATCAAGCGATGCATCTGAAGATGCGATCCGGACCACTGGTCCAACAGGTCCCACTGAAAGATTCTGGCATGGAACCTGCCGAAGGGAATTGCTTCGTAAGAAGCCACCATCTTTCCCAGGACCCGCGTGCAGCGATGCACTGATACCTGTTTTGGTTTCAGTAGGTCTCTGACTAGAGATGACAACTCCCTGGCTTTCTCCTCCGGGAGAAACACTTTTTTCTGGACTGTATCCAGAATCATACCCAGGAACAGTAGTCGTGTCGTCGGAACCAGCTGTGACTTTGGGATATTCAGAATCCAGCCGTGCTGGTGCAGCACCTCCTGAGATAGTGCTACTCCCACCAACAACTGTTCCTTGGACCTCGCTTTTATTAGGAGATCGTCCAAGTACGGGATAATTAAAACTCCCTTTTTTCGAAGGAGTATCATCATTTCCGTCATCACCTTGGTAAATACCCTCGGTGCCGTGGACAGTCCAAACGGCAGCGTCTGGAATTGGTAATGGCAATCCTGTACCACAAATCTGAGGTACTCCTGGTGAGGATGGTAAATGGGGACATGCAAGTAAGCATCCTTGATGTCAGTATCCGTGTCGACATCTGTTTGAGGTAGCGGGCGTTTTAGAGCCCCTGACGACCCATGCGACGCCTGGGCAGGCACGAGCTGAGAAGTCGGCTGTCCCACATTTGGCATGTCGTCGATTTTCTTATATAAGGAGTCTATACGTGCACTCATTACTTTCCATAAGCCCATCCACTCAGGTGTCTGCCCCGCAGGGGGTGACATCCCTTCTAAAGGCATCTGCTCCGCCTCCACATCATTATCCTCATCAAACATGTCGACACAGCCGTACCGACACACCGCACACACACAAGGAATGCTCCGAATGAGGACAGGACCCACAAAAGCCCTTTGGGGGGACAGAGTGAGAGTATGCCAGCACACACCAGAGCGCTATATAATGCAGGGACTAACTAAGTTATGTCCCCTATAGCTGCTTTTTATATTATATATGTATTGCGCCCAAATTTAGTGCCCCCCTCTCTGTTTTTACCCTGTTCTGAAGTGTAGACTGCAGGGGAGAGCCAGGGAGCTTCCTTCCAGCGGATCTGTGAAGGAGAAATGGCGCCAGTGTGTCTGAGGGAGACAGCTCCGCCCCTTTTCCGCGGCCTATTCTCCCGCTTTTTTCTGGATTCTGGCAGGGGAATTTACCACATATATAGCCTCTAGGGCTATATATTGTGGTATTTTTGCCAGCCAAGGTGTTTTTATTGCAGCTCAGGGCGCCCCCCCCCCCCCCCCAAGCGCCCTGCACCCTCAGTGACCGGAGTGTGAAGTGTGCATAAGGAGCAATGGCGCACAGCTGCAGTGCTGTGCGCTACCTTGGTGAAGACTGATGTCTTCTGCCGCCGATTTTCCGGACCTCTTCTTGCTTCTGGCTCTGTAAGTGGGACGGCGGCGCGGCTCCGGGACCGAACACCAAGGACTGGGCCTGCGGTCGATCCCTCTGGAGCTAATGGTGTCCAGTAGCCTAAGAAGCCCAATCCGGCTGCAAGCAGGCGAGTTTGCTTCTTCTCCCCTTAGTCCCTCGCTGCAGTGAGCCTGTTGCCAGCAGGTCTCACTGAAAATAAAAAACCTAAAATTATACTTTCTTTCTAAGGGCTCAGGAGAGCCCCTAGTGTGCATCCAACCTCGGCCGGGCACGAAATCTAACTGAGGCTTGGAGGAGGGTCATAGTGGGAGGAGCCAGTGCACACCAGGTAGTCCTAAATCTTTCTAGAGTGCCCAGCCTTCTTCGGAGCCCGCTATTCCCCATGGTCCTTACGGAGTTCCCAGCATCCACTAGGACGTTAGAGAAACATAAATGCAGAAAAAGAAGAAAAAAGGCGGAGTGGATATAAGTGATGGATTAATTGGCTGATTAAGAATGGAAGTGAATGACGTAAGGGTCAAGAAATGGGCCATCGTATGACCCTGTCGCATATGTCAATATCTTGAATTCCTTATTGTATAATGATACCAAACCCCTCTCAAAGTGGCAGCTATGGTCATTCCATCGTGCTTGGGTGATTAATTGGCTGGTGTTATAGTCTAATGTTTTTTGCACACGATGGACCTAACCTCATTGTTTAGGTTTAGTCCCCGAGGTGTGAATGTTTTTAATTCGTACATCCATCGAAGTTCTGTTCTGTTGATCTTATTCATGAAATCTCCTCCTCTCCAGTTTGGTGTTACTTCTTCTATGCCGATGAATCTCAAAGAGCTTGGGTCGCTCCCATGGGATTCTCTGAAATGTCTTGATAGATTATGTTCTTCTGATCCTTTTTGATATTTCTTATGTGTTCACTTATCCGGATCTTGAGTGTTCTGATCGTTCTTCCTACATATTGTTTGTGACAGTCACAGTCTAAAAAATGTACAATGCCTTTGCTGTTGCATGTTATCCTGTTTCTCACTTCATATTCTTTTTTGGTGGTGCTTGAGATGAATCGTGTTACTGGTTTTGTGCTTCTGGTTCTCGCATTAATGCAACCTAAACATGTGCCGCAGTAATAGAAGCCTTTTTTGGGGTTCTGAGCCTGATATTGTCATCTGCTTCTGATATTTGGCGGGGATATGATTGTGTACTAGTGTTTTCTTTATATCTGGAGCCTTCCTGAAGACTATTCTGGGTTGATTTGGAAGTTTGTCTACTAGTGTCTCATCTTCCATCAGAAGTAGCCAATTTTTCTTTAGAATCTTTTTCAGTTGTGGTGCTTGTTTGGAGTACCCTGTAATGAACAGTACCTCCTCCTTGATTTCTTTCTTGTTCTGTTTCATATAATTCAATAGATCTGTCCTATTGCAAGATGTTACTTCAGTGAACGCCTCCCTCACCATCTTTTCATCGTATTTCTTCTCCAAGAATTGTGTGGTGAGTTCTTCTCCTTGTACTTTGAAGTCCTCTACTCTGGAGCAGTTTCTCCTAAGTCTTGTGAATTGTCCTTTGGGTATTGTTCGGAGCCAGTTTGGGTGATGCCCACTTGTGGAGAGTATAAAGCTGTTTACATCAACTGTTTTTTTGTATGTTTTAGTCTGTATTTCCCCTCCTTCTATGAATATATCCAAATCCAGGAATTCTACTCTGGTCTTACTGTAGTTTGCAGTGAAAATGAGGTTGTTGTTATTGGTATTGAGAAATTTCAAAAAGTCCTTCAATCCACTCTCATCTCCGTGCCAGATGAATAGGACATCATCTATGTATCTGGTCCACAGTACGAGATTTGCTCCGAGACTATGATGGTTCCAAACATGTTGGTCCTCCCACCAACCCATGAACAGGTTGACGTAGCTCGGAGCAAATCTCGTACCCATTGCTGTGCCAGTTGTTTGTAGGTAAAAAAAGTTTTCGAACCAAACGTAATTGTGTTTCAAGATAAAGTTGATACTGTCTAGAATGAAATTCCGCTGTGTCTGTGGGATGTTTCCTTCTTTGTCAAGGTGATATCTGATGCTACTTATGCCTTGCTCATGATTTATGACTGAATATAGTGACGTTATGTCGGTGGTCACTAGCCACATTTGATCATTCCATGTCACATTCTGCAGAATGTTCAGTATGTGTGTTGTGTCTTTCAGATGTGAGGGTAATGATTGTGCAAGCGGTTGTAGGAATGTGTCCAGATATTGTGAGAGGTTGGAGGTGAGTGACCTATCCCTGAAATGATGGGACGACCTGGTGGTGTGTCTGGATTTTTGTGAATCTTTGGAAGATAGTAGAATACTGGAATGATCGGATGTGAGGTCTGTATAAATTTGTATTCATGATCTGTAAGAATTCCTGAGGTTCTTCCTGATTGTATAAGGAGTTCAAGTTCTGATTGGAAGGCTGTGGTGGGATCGCCTTGCAAGACCTTGTATGTTGTGGTGTCTCCCAAGATCCTGTGTGCTTCTATTAGATAGTCAGACTTATTTAGAATGACTGTTCCCCCCCCCCCCCCCCTTATCTGCAGGTTTCACTATGATTGAATTGTTGTCCTGTAATTCCTGTAATATGTTGCTCTCTTTTCTGCTGAGGTTGTTCTGGAATCTCTTCTTGTGTTCTAATTTTTCTATGTCACTTTCCATCATTTTTACAAAGGCACTATTTTGTGATCCTTGCATGTGGGTGGGGTAGAACTCTGATGGTGGTTTTAGTCCGGTATGTTTGAAATGATCTATATTCTCCATGTTCCGTATCTGTGCTTGATTTGTAGTGGAGAAATATTTGTTAAGAGTCAGCTTGCGAGCTAATTTGTGTAGGTCGACATATGTACTGAACTTGTTCATTGGAACTGTGGGGGCAAACTTCAAGCCTTTGTCTAATAATCTTAGGTGATCTTCTGTAAGTGTAGTACTGCTTAAGTTAAATATCCCTTTCCCTAAATCTGGTGTTCCTGTGATTGTAGTACTTTTGCTTTTTTCTCCTCCCCTGCACCCTCTTCTTGTTCTTCCAATTTTCTTTTTTCCCCCCTCCCCCCTTATAGGGGTGGTGTTCGTGTCCGTCCTTGTCGTGAGGGTGCTTCTTCCTAAAAAAGAGAGGATGGCACATGTCGTCTCCACCTCAATGTAAGTTCTTGGTGTCTCCTCAACCGCACTGTTTCTCAGAGTCGTGTTCGAATTCACTATAACTGTGGGTCCTGTTTCCCGACTGTTTCTCTGTTCTCAAGAGGCTTGTGTTCCAACCTTTTTCCAGTGATAATCTTGCTGTTTTCGTATTGTGTTTCTTCCTCTACTTCATGAATTGAGAAGGAGTCTCCTGTTGTAGTTTCATCTGATACTGATTCAAAGGAAAATTCCTCCTCTCTTCCTATTTTTATTGTGTGTATCTCTTTCTTGTTATGTAATCTTGACATATATTGCTGGTAAGTTTAGTTTGAGACGTTTGTAAATGGGAGTGTTCTGGCTTATGGTGTTTCTAGAGGGAAGGAATGCTGGGCCTATCTTCTTGTCCTTTTTGTTTGATTGTTCTTTCTTCTCCTTATGTCTTTTTTGATCCCAAATTTGTCCCTAAGTATCTTGCTTTTCTTGGATTCTATCAGTTTGGATTCTCCTTTCAGTACTCTATTTGCTCTTAAATATGATAATGTAATGAATTCGTGTTCATTCTTGTGGGGTTCTAATTTGCGATCTTGTGCGTTAATTTCTGTATCTAATTGTATGAGTTGTTCTGTGTTTGTCTCTATTAATAATGTGATGAGTTTGTTGGAGCATTCAGTTAATATGTCATCCCACTTTGACCTAAAAACCTTGTCATTACTGTCTCGTGTTGGTATCTTCTTGATGTGTAGTCCCTAAGGTATTAATTTGTTCTGCAGGTACCATATGAGGGTATGAGTATCCCACCATAACCGTGTTTCTTTGCTCACTAATTTTTCAAGTTTCAGAAACGTATCACAAAAAGTGTTACTGGGGTTTGACACCTGTGTCTTGCTCTGTGAGCGTTGAAAAAACTGCATGGGCTCTATTATCCCTATTGTTTCTACATTCCAATAAACCCAACTAATTCCTCTTGCTGCTTGTGGTTTTAGATCACAGAATACAATTGCAAGGAGTTACCACCTGCACACTGAGGCAATGTTATCTAGTGAATTTGGCGAGCTGCTAATGTTTGTAGGTGATCTATCCTACAAATTACAAAGCACGTGAAACACTGCGCTCAGCCCCTGATGTCTGTCCTTGACCGTAAAAGATGTCAATATTATCTCTGTGCGTGTGCAGTCTCAATTCTAATTTGGGTATGTGCTGTATAATGGGAACCAAATGTATCGTCAATTTATGTCAAACAGGTGTAAAAAGCACAAATGTAAATGTCAAAATATCTTTTATTGCGGAGTCACAGTGCTTCTGCCAAACACATTATCAATGCTGTAAGCTAACTAGAAATTAATTCTGTCCATGCAAATGGCGTAAATTAATCGCATACAAAGTCCCTTTAAAAGTCTCTAGTCACTGGTGATATCTAGCAAACTGAATGCACATAAATGATCCAGTTATCAAAGTACATGTTCGAATGCTGATCGTAAATGAGTGTACATTAAAGATGGTTTTTCACCCTGAACAAAGAGGTCCTTGGTGCTGCTGACCGCAGTAAATGTTCAATTAAACAAGACAAATGTGTGGTGGGGGATATATGTTCTGGGGGTGCGGCGTCCCATAACCCTCAGGTACATATACTTACCCTTCTTCTCGTGGTCGTCCTCGTCTGCCGTCACCCGCTGCGCCTCCTTCTTTCCCCATCCCGGTCCCAGGCGGGTGTGATTCCTATGTGTGCAAGCCTGCAAACTGATGAGTGAGCCTCCGGGACAGCGGGACCACTGGCGGCTGCTGCACTTCCGGGTACTGGTAACCTGGTGCGGGTGTTCAGTCCCCGGCGCGCTGCAGTGCTGACGGCGGCTCCACTTCACTAGCCAGTGAAAGAGACTGGGGGTGCAAAGCAGGGGAGGCTGTCAGCTGTTCTTTACAGATAGTCTGTGTGAATCCGTGTTCTGTTCCTCCAACGCGTTTCAGCCTTGATTGGCCTTCCTCTGGGAGTAGTGTATAGATTGTTAGTCTGTCCGACTCCTTATGTGGTTTCTCCTGCTTGTTCATTGGCTGTATTTTAATTGAATAAACAGATGGGTGTGGATCTGAAAGACTGGGCTGTAATTAGTTCTGATCGGTCTGGGTGAAGATCTGGAAGACTGGGCTGTAATTAGTTCTGATCGGTCCTGATGTGAACCTTTTGGATTGTTATACTTGATCTTGGTATCTATCCTACGGATTTATACATATAAAGGAAACTCTGTTTTCATTTCATCTGTGTCTTATAAATATTTGAAGAATGTTATTGTCTGAATAGAGTATACAACACAATATAAGTCTACCTTTCTGTTTAATTAAACATGTTTCTACCATCATACCCTTATATTGGTCAGCATGGCTTTAGTGCTGAAGGACAGTGATATTTCATTGACCTTATTCCTAATATATGTCTAGGCATGTGAATCACCCATATTTTTATTGCTATGGGTAAAAAGAGCAACCGTTATTTTTGTATTCCACTGCAGGTGATCTAATGAAGGAAATTGATTGTTTTAGATTGTTCCAACCATATTGGTGATGGTGTTATACCTTGTTAGTGTGTCATTACATTAATTGATATTGTGTTTGATGAGCCCTGATTCGGAAAAAGGAGGGGGGGGGGGGGGAGGGGGGGGAGAAATAAAATTGAATATAAGGAGGGGGGGGAGCGGAGCGGAAGGGAAAAAAACAACTGGCACAGCAATGGGTACAAGATTTGCTCCGAGCTACGCCAACCTGTTCATGGGTTGGTGGAGGACCAACATGTTTGGAACCATCATAGTCTCGGAGCAAATCTCGTACTGTGGACCAGATATATAGATGATGTCCTATTCATCTGGCACGGAGATGAGAGTGGATTGAAGGACTTTTTGAAATTTCTCAATACCAATAACAACAACCTCATTTTCACTGCAAACTACAGTAAGACCAGAGTAGAATTCCTGGATTTGGATATATTCATAGAAGGCGGG